>NW_024712526.1:64479-209964 GCF_018991925.1 Homarus americanus
GTGTAAGGGCAGAAACGATCCTCCGGCTAGTTACCGCTGCTAACCCGCTCGTTTGCTGGTGCAGACGACACTTGGGTGGTGGACGGAGGTGATAACGGCAGCAACCTCTCCGCCGCCGGCAGATTCAACCCAGCCGCCATACCGTCAGTATCTAGCTACCCTGCTGTCCGTCAAATTCTGGCTGTGATCTCATCATAGGTCCTGGACTCGTGGGCTGTGTCTTCCCAGACCTTCACCTATCAACTGCCAACTCTCTGGTCATCTACCACTACCGCATACCACGACCATCAGTTCATCACATTCCGTCGGTGCCCCGGTGTTCTCCTGCTTTTTCAAGACGTTGCTGAGTGTGGAGTGAATGGACGCTTCTGCCCTGAGTGTGCATCACCGTGTTCCAGAACCTCCCAGGGCCACTGCCGTAGGGAAATATTTGTTCATTGTTTGATTCCATTAATTGCTGACTTCCCTTTATTGTTCGATTCTATCGATTGTTGACTCCATTTAATTGTTTAAATCCATTAATTGCTGACTCCCATTATTTGTTTGATTCCTTTAATTGTTGCTTCCATTAATTGTTTGACTCCCGTAATTATTTGATGATTGTTGAGGTCAGAGTTTTGTTATATTTTATAGTAAAGAGAGAAACAATCTCTAACGTTTTGTTATTCCTCGAAAACCATGGTCCTTGACTTTCCTTTATTAAGATCCTGATTAGCCTGGTGGGATTTCTATCCCTAAGTCCTAGGCCTTTACAGTGAGCCCTGCCAGTATTACAACCCAGCCAGCAGCAGGAACCCTTTATGAGTGACAACAACCCCACCCGCCCTTTGAGTCTGTGTCGGCCGATTCTTTTCTCTGTGTCAGGAAAGTCCTTCCTTGTTATCGTCGACCGTCTCTCTGGTTGGCCGGTTGTCATCATGTATGACACGACGTCTGCCGCCACCATCAGCAAGTTCCGCCACTACTCTCCGTGACGTGGGGAGTTCCTGTACGCCATAACCGACGGAGGGCCTCAGTTCAAGCCGACTTTGCTGTGCTCCCTTGACCGATGGGGAGTCCGGCATGTGTTGTCATCGCCCCATTACCAGCAGTCCAACGGCCACGCTGAGGCTGCTGTCAAACTTTGAAGCACCTCATCCTTGGTGGCCCCTCTGGGAATATTGACTGCGAGGCCTTCGACCGGGTCTTCTTGAACTCCCGCAACACACCTAACTACACCGACGCCCCTGCCCAGGTTTTGTATGGACGCCCCCTTCGTTCTTGTGTCCCTGCTCACCCTCAATCCTTCTCCAAGGAGTGGCAGGCCAAGACAGAGGATTGTGATCGCCGAGCCGCCGAACGTGTTCAACACATCGTCGCCCGCCACAACGACCACGCCTGTTCCTTCCCCAGGTTGAGTGTCGGCACCAAGTCCGTGTTCAGGACCTGACCTCCCACGTTGGGACAAAGTAGGCGTAGTTATGGGTCTCGGTAGGTCACGGACTACCAGGTGCGGTTACCCAGTGGTCGTGGTGGTGGAGGAACCGCCGTTTTCTCCGCCTGAACAATGCCTTCTCCTGACCCCGCCACCAGTGTTGAGTCCCATACCCTTCCCAGTGATCAAGTCCTCGACGCTCAGAACGGATCCAAAGAAAAGGTCCGCTCAAGACTTTGCTATGAGCGTATAGGGGGAGGGAGGTGTATGTATATTCTGTATGCTGTATTTATATTATGCATGTATATTATGTATGTGCTCCATTTATGTACTATTTATTCAGCCTAGCGAGTAGAGCGTGTGCCAATGTATTTATCAATGTCCCACATGCCTAATTAATGTGCCTGGCGACATATGGCTGTTTATGTATCACTTCCCATACGCCGCCTAGAGAGAAGTTGACCAGCGGACAGAGTGAGGAGCGCTACTCCTTGTGTACATATCTCTTATCCAGTAAATAGAACCTATAAAATTATACAGGTGTTTGTGTTCGCTCCTGTATATAGAACTTAATACCCAGAACACGAACACTTATAATAATCTCGGAGGAAAACTTCACTACGATTTATTCTCCGACCTATAGTCTTCCTTTATCCAATAATATTCTTTAAATAATTATTTATCCATTTAGGGTCATTGTTGTTTGATCTTAGTTTTCTGTATGGTATGTTCAGCCTGTATGCATTAAGTAACTTACTATTTAAATTGTGGAATTCGTCAACCTCAGATCTGTGTTCAGGTCATCCTCAAACCGTAAAGTGAGGTCGCCCTGTGGGTACTTATGAGCCTTAGCTTTGACAATGTATTTCTTATAACCTCTTCTGAGAACACAATGTGGATCAGCGCTGTGTAAACTGCCTGTCCCCAAACGCTGGAAGATTGTTCGTGATCCTCCCTTGTGAACACCTAGAAAATAAACTGTTCAGCTAACATCTTCAAGCCTCTGGTACGATACACCTACTCGCCTTAATTTCGACTTCGCTTATCGGTAAAACGACTTTGAGTTTGACTTAGCCTCGCTTGCAACCAGCCTCTGGAACTCCTTTCAGCCCTTCTACACTCTGACTTGCTTGGTTCCTGGATCTTGCCCATCCCACTGTCCTGCTCATCGTTTGACCCAACACATGCCTTGAATTTCTGGGTTTCTTCTTAACTTTGTCGACCGCCGCATGGTTCATCTGTAGGGTCCCCCATTCCTAGAGGCACTGGGTTTGGTCTTGGGTATATATTTAGCGATCAAATGGTTCATACTTATCTAGATATTCAAACGTAGTGTTTGCGTTCTTATACCTCAGTGAGTCAGGCCAGTGGATACCCCTCATTTCTCCCTCTTCCCGTCGTAATTACTCCTTGTAATATTTTAACCTGGACCTCCTTTTTTCATGAACCAATTATCGTTTAATCTGAATGACAACACTATATGGTGACTGGTGCCAACAGGGGCTAGGTGTTCCAGTTTGGCCACCACACCCTCCTCGTTAGTTATGATGAGGTCCAGTGGCTTGGGTGTTTGCCTCCCTCTGTAATGAGTCGGCTTTAACATGTTGGGACAGAAAACTGTCTTTCAGTGCAATGCTCGGTGACTATTTATCCCCCGTAACTATATCATTTGTAATGGGGAGGGGAATAATATATTGATTCCATCAGTTGATAACATTCATTTCATCTGTTGAGAATATTTGTAAGAGGTTTACTTTTATATTGATTAATTTCTATTCATTTTCTGTTACTATAACTTATCTAACCTCTTTTAATTTCCTTGGTTATATTTCTTTTATTTTCTGATTTACTTACTAACTCTTTTCAAAGCTTCTTCTCTTTAGTTATTGTTCTTCAATGTTCTCTAATTTTTTTAAATCTTTCTTTTACTGTTCTTATTTGTTTATTTTTGTCAGTATTCTTTATCTTTCTTGTCTATTTCTTATATATTTCTGTCAGTGTCATTATTTGTTTATTATATTATCCTTTAACTATTTAAATATTTCCTTCTTTTCTTTATTTATTAAGTGTTTCCCAGTGCTGCTTCTGGTGTATTTCCTCTTACTTTTATTCTCGGCTGGCCATCTGCAGCAAAGGTTCGTTCGGTTCTTCATTTGATCTGGCTACACTTCCACCTACAAGTAGTGCAACAGAGCAGCATTCTTACTTGCAGGTACAGCAGTGGTTGGGAAATGTACTTCAACCCACAGAATGGGGTGGAGATTGAACCACGGTCCTTAGTACTGTGCCAACTGAGCTATCACCTGCACCAGAGAAGCTCCTGAAGATAAGCTGTAATAGCAAGAAAGGCTGCAATCGACGATGCACGCAGGCAACACAGCTTTGTTCTCCCATGTGCAATCACTGCTTGGGACTGGACTGTACCAATGCACCACCAGTAGATATGGAGGAGACTGATGATGAAAACATCTAAGGGTATTTTGCAGATACCATGGGCATATTCATGGTGTGCTTCCTTGTTCTCATGAATCAACATGTTATATGGCTTACATAATTATTTTTGGTTATAACCCATTTTTCACTAGTTACAGAACTACTGTATATGTAATAAAAATATCACTCATAGTTATATACCACCTGTCCATCATGGAGCCACAGTGTGGCTTGGTAAAGGTAAAGAGCAGAAAGAAGCCCATAATGTTCTTTGGTTTTTCTTTTGTAAACTTATTGAATTTTGTGCAAAATATTACAAAAACTGTGTGAACTATTATATCCCGATATTTTATAAGCATGATCTTCATCTATGACTAGAATCATGGACATCAGATCTCACTCACCAGGATGCTTCCAACCTTACGCAAACTTTGGGTACTAGGTTTCTATGATGTTTTCACCATGAAGCAGCAGGAGGTCTAGGGGACTCTTGGTATGTTTCAAGGTATAATATAGGAAGCTTTATACTTTCAGCTAATGTTAATTTTGTCCAGGTCTTTACACTATGTTCTTGTACTATTAGTGATATTTTGTTCAATGGATTAACCTGGGAAACCATGTCATTCTAGCATTACACCTTAATATAGTTATTATACTTACATTGTAGACTGCCATCACCCAGGCTTTTATTTAGAATATAACTGGTATACTTGTCAATACACGAGCTTAGGCACATGAGTTAGTGTTTATTTTCTGTTAAGCCCAGTTTTAAAAGGAAGAGAGTGATACTCACAATCTACTAATTCAATATTTATTAAAATTAATTGTAAATAGTATGACAATTTGAACCTTAATTCACAACAACATAAAATTGGTTCAATCACTGATTACTTTACTGTAACAGACAAAAACGGACCACTATGTCTTACTTTATAAGTAACAAAATAGATCTTCCATTAACATTCAATACTTATACCTCCTTGAGGGTATTATATATCGACAATAAAGATGGTCACTTTACACACACTCTAATAGCTTAGAATGGTGGTATTATTTAGAACAACGGGGCTATTAATACTGTGCTTGTTGCATCAGTATTTGAAGAGAAACCATGGAACCATGTACCCCAGTACATTCCCAAGTGAGTAAAGCTGGTTTACTCCCACACAAATATGCGCTACCTCTGTTGGTATTAATATTTACAGCAACATGCTATCACAGGAAACATATACCAGCACCTCAGCTGTGAGTATACATAGATGGTTTACTCCAATATATAACAAACTCTAGTAATGGTAATAGCAATATTTTATGGTTTCCATACTCAACGGAACAATTATATTCTTGCTAATTATTCAAACCCATGCATGCTCGGCTGTAGCCTTGCTAAACTTTTGATACATGAGACCCCACTCTACCTTGGCTAGCTTCCAGGCACGTCACTCTCTGATTTTTATCTCACTGGATTAAAGACATCTTGCTTTGGACATTTCGCCTGCAGGCTGCAACGATAGTCGGAAGCAGTGAAGTACACCCAGTGCCTGATATACGATGGAGGAGCATCAGAAAACGTCAAATCAAACAAAATATCACACGTCTGGTAAGGGATACGCATGGAGTCAACACAGACGATGTCGAATTTTTACTGGGCACATAAGGCTTTCAACAATTTTAAAACCTGAGTACTGATATATTAAATAAAATTCAACCGAGAGAAATTCACTCAATATGGCGGGAGTGAGGCACTAGCGAGATATGATGGAGGAGCGTCAGAAAATGTGACGATCATCTGGGGTGTATAACAAATCACGCAGGTCAGAAGACCTCGCCCCTGTACTTATCTTCACAAAGTCGTGTCCACTAGCCACAGTGAGGTTTTGAATAACCTCGGAGTCTGAAGTTTCAGAGAAACAGCTGGGGAAATCCCTATAGTCGGCCAGCAGATGTCGCCCACTGTAATGTGTGTGTGTGTGTGTGTGTGGGGGGGAAATAGAGGTGACTGGATGACAGGCAGGTTTATTTGTGTTATACCACCATAATTTCAAACTGCCTTTTTAACTACGTTTGTCTTAGTTTTTCTTTATGGTTAGAAATTCATGGAAGAGGTGCAGTGCCCTGGGTGCTTATTGCTGCTCAGGTCACAATGATCACCGTTAAAGATGGAATATATTAAGGGATGAAAATGAAATATGCAAGGATCAGGGTGAAGGGCCTTGGTTAGCTAGTTTACTCCCGTAATCAGGTCACAATTTTGAACATTATTCCGACAAAGATTATGGTAATATTATTTATATTTCCACCCATCATTTGCTTTATAAATATTTGTGATAACATGCAATATTATATAATTATATACTTATGTTAAAAAAATGGGTAAAAAAAGCTATCATTATTGTAAAATAGTATTCAAAGACTTAATCTAAATGTCCAATTCTTCCAAGTTCAGTGTTTAACAAACACCCCACCACAATATGCAAGCTTCATATATTTTGGGTATTTTAAGTGCAATGAACATAAGCATATGCTATATATAATTATATTATATGAACTAACTGACGTGTCATGATCATTGTATACAATGCAATTTGTGACAGTTACTTTGTTATGAATTTTCATGTGATATAGTTTAAGACATCATTGGAATATGGATTTGGGTAACACAGGTGGGTGTATATATTAATTGTATTTTAAACAATACTAAAGTCTCCAAACAATACACCAATACACATCCTTGGTATTTGGTCCAGCCATCCATTGCATTCAGGACTTCATCAAGGCGAATAGGGATAGGTTGAGCCAGCTTCAGGCACACCCTGGTCGTCGGCGTATACTCTCCCACACGTCATAAGCTTTGGCCTCTATTGCTGCAGGTTTGCTGCTCCCCAACTATCCCAATCACGTTTCATCATGGCCCAAATATGTTCAAACGGACTAATATCACATCCTAGTGTTGGCCAGTCGATGACCTCAATTTCAGGGTGATCCTGGAGGTAGACCATTATGTTGCTGGTATGAATGAGACTGTTGTCATGGGCCAGCCTGATAGTGTGGGGGCTGGAACTACCATAACCCGGACTGTAGGTGCTTGCTCCAGTGAAGCGGCCATAGATCTTGACCAGTTCACCTGGCCCATGTGCCCATCCACCCCAGAGGCCGAGCACTGACACCTACCACTCACTGCGCGATGTTGAATGCGTTTCTCATGGTAGAGGGTGTTGGGGAGCCACCAGCACTGCCTTGCTTCAGCTCCACTGACCTGAACACCGTTTCATCGGTAAATATAATGGTTCTCAGTTTTCTTCTCTATGTGGAAGGTGCTCCAATGCAAAGCCGAGTCGACACTCCTTGTGAGTAGGTAGGTGTTAGCCACCCTTTGTGAGCTGGAATATGGCAGAGGATCCCGGCCGTGTCTTGTCATGTGCTTTGGCAGTTGAGGCCCAGATTTCTTATATGCTCCACTGAGGGATGCTGTGGATATGGATCATGGCGTCCATCCTTGCCGACGTTACTCGTGGCCTCCCGCTTCGAGGTTTCGTCTCCACTGAGCCCTCTTCCTCCCACCGGCGGATCCACCTCCTAATCGTCTTGGTGCTCCTATTAACTTCGACAGCATTGTTCGGCACAGTTGCCCCGGCTCTCCACATCCCGATGATTTGGCCTCGCTCAGCAATCACTGCCGACGAATTTGCTCGTCCTGCAGGCATATCTGAAATGCAGAGTAATATTATGTTGTGGTAACTGATGCAGGCTTTTATATAGTAGAGTAAATTAATGGTATTAGTAACACCTAGGTTAAGTATTATTACTCTGACATAACGTTTTGGTAAATCTTTTTGGATCAACTGCCCAAGAAACCCTTCCTATTTCATGTATTCATAGTGAACTGCAAGTGGATCCTCCCCACCCCCCCCACCCCCCCCAAACCTCCACCACCACCCCTGCGACTGTAGAGTGAACATTCGCCGATAATCATCATCATCATCAAGATTTAGTTTAACCAGACCACTGACACCCATTTGAGTCTCTCCTAGGGCTGGCCAGAGGGATTAGTTAACATATATTTGTGTTTCTATAATTTAGTGTTATATTGTTTGGAGGAGATTACAGTATTTCAAAAAGGTCAAAACTGAACTTAGGGAAAATTTTGGGGTCTCTGCTAAAATATCTTACATTGTAGGGTTAGTGAAGCACATTGTTCGATACCGATTATAAATAGGGCATTCAATGAGAATATGTTGGACTGTTATTTGTGTTCGGCAGTTGGAGCATATAGGTGGGGCTCCATTAGGGGAAGACATGAGTTGGCCATGCGTCAATCGCGTATGCCCAATTCTTAGACGATTCAGAATAGTTTCGTGATGTCGAGAGGATTGTTTTGATGATGACCAAGGATAAACTGATAATTTGATCATTTTTAGCTTATGACTTGTTGGTTCATTTTCCCAGGACTTTTGCCAATCGTCAAATATTAATTGTTTATAGGTAGTTAGCCTCGTCGATAATCAAAATATATGGTTTTCCACTGCTTTACATATTTCTTTGACAATTTTCAGCTATGACATACTTATCTCCTATAAATAATTCATTTAAAATTAATTTTTTTACAAAGAATATTCACTGGTTCTGGAATGTATCTAAACTTACGCCAGTGATGGTCAAGTCTGGTCTTAAATAAGTTCATACTCGGTGCTATCAGGGGGAGGGGGTTGGGGAATGCAGGGGAAGGTAATGTGATGGGATGGAATGTTCGATTGACGTTAGTCTTGGGGGAGGGATGAAGGGAGGAGGTGGGGGAGGGAGGAGGGGGGATGGTGGAGGGGGAGTGTGTTTAGGTGTGGTAACCCACGATGCTCAAATTATGAGGTTTAATAGTAGGGTGGGTAGAGGCAGGGGGGGAGGCTAGGCGCGGAGTTGAAACTCGTGAACGTATGATGTTGTTTAATATAAGTCATGGAACATTACAGTATCTTCAAACGGGTTTTCACGCTATTAATAGGCCTTATGTAATCCACCAATAAGGATTACAACAGCACACAGTATGGCTGCAATTGGTAAGAAAAATAAAATATAACATGGCAAAATTTTTGCCCTGCGTAATTTTTACAACCCACCTCACGCCTAAAGTAAACCGAATAATGCTTATGTGTATAGAAGATTTTCAACTCAATATCACATATTCTTTCACCTCTACAAATATCTGCTGTCACTCATGGGACACCCTGCAATAGTATAAGGACGACATGGACTATGCTGACAAATTAATGTGACTTACCTGTTGGTGACGACGATGGTAGGAATGAGACCTCGGCATGTTTCAGTGTTGACATCACCTCCTTCCTCTGGTGTGGGTGGCGCCAACCTTGGTAACAACTTGTGTATTCTCCGTGACTACCATTACTGGTAGTCACGGAGAATTAATTACTGGTGTGCCCATCAGTCTCACCGTCGTAGCCATGAACGGCAGAGATATGGTCGTTGTAGTGCATTTATTTACCCGTTACACATGTCTCACCATGCTTAATAATATTAACTATCTTCATGACATTCTTATTGTTATCGGTGATTAGGGAATTCACGATGTTATGCTCCACCTACACACAGCCTGTTACTAGACTAACCTCCACCTCCTCTTTCCCCCCCCCCCACACGCACACACTGCAGTGGGCGACATCTGTTGGCCGACCATAGCATTTCCCCCAGCTGTTTCGAAACTTCAGACTCAAGGCTATTCGAACCCTCACTGTGCCTGGGTAGTGGACACGACTTTTGTGCACGATAGTACAGTAGGTGACGAGTACAGTCAGTTAAAGATCCAGCGACCACCCTGGGCTCTCATATCATATCTTCTTATTTCCGACATTGGATTGGTGATTAGATTTTTTGCGCATCGTCAGGATAAATATTAAACAATTGAAATATCTAATTTTTATTATCATAAACTATTAATAATTATTATAGATCATGAGAAGTTTCCAAATGTTCGTAAATTTCCTTAAATAATGAAGAAATTATATTAATGAATTGGCAACTCAACTACAACGAGTTCTGCCACAAGACTCTCAGATAAAATTTTCTTCATTATTTATGCAAATATACCAACATTTGGAACTTCTCATGATCTTAAATAACATTGAATAGTTGAATTAGTATAGAAGTCTACCTTTGAATTGTTTTATATTTATCCTGACAGTGATGCAGCCGAAAATAGATCTACCAATCACAATCACCTTTACATACAACCTTACTTTACCAAGTATTGTCAGTATGAAACCCAGGGTGGGGTCGCTGGATCTTTGGCTGACTGTACATACATATTCTTTTAACTCAGCTGCGTTTTATATTGGAAATGAAAATCAGTGTCATGGGTCAGATCAATTTCTTAATTCTATGGTTTACAATCTAATCAGTGTTCAAGCTTGCAATGGAATAACTAAATTGACATCAAACACTCAAGCTGATAACGTCCTCTTATACAACGTCTTCAAAATATAAACAAGGGACCACTGAGATTTTGCAGTTAGATATTTTCTTTCAGAAGATTTGTGATCTAAAATACAAAATTGACAATAATTTCAATACAATCATCAGATTCTATGATGATTGTGAATTAAAATGGTCTAACTTCAGTAGCAGGACGATATCAGGATTCTTCACTCATTTTTCAACTCTACACCGATCTTACTTGACAATTTTACAAAAATTGAATACAGTTGAAGCTTTCAACATCACTCACAATAGATCCTGAATGTTTCATCTGTAAGCAGATATATCTAACTTAATGATGTAACACGAGAGGAAACGGGGGACTCAGGCGTACTGAAGTGGTGAGGAAACGGACGCCTCATTTAGTGGACTAGATAAAAAAATTATAGTACATGTCTTATGGGATATTCAGCATAATATGAATCGTCTGATTTTACGTTAACTAACATGTATGACTGTGGTTAGTACATCAGAGTTTCTAGAAAAAGAGCAGCGGGTTTATTTGAGTCATTTGGCGTGGTTTCATTTCTCCAGTCGATGTCGCCATAATTAAAGTCCCCCATGACAAGGAGGTGCCTAGGGTTGAGCGCCATTGCATTGTCTATTAAGGCTCTTAAGTTCCTTTGGTTTAATAATCTACAGTTTGGAGATCTGTAGATACACCGGACAATAAGTAAGTCTCTCCCCTTTAATTTAATTTTACACCACTTTGATTCTTCAAAACCATCCTCCCCCTGTACCCTCGCCTGGCTGGCTCTAAGGTCTTGCCTATCATAGATAACCACACTCCTCTTGCAAGTTTCTTGAGAAAGGTTCATAAATGAGTAATATCCGTTTATATTGAACTCGTATTCCTCCAGCTCGATTATCCTGTTCTTGTACGACAATTCTACAATACCTACTTAATCGGGTTGATGTACCTTCAGTAGTGTTTCAAACTCCTCTTTCTTATCAAGGAACATGTCAGTACAGTATTAGTGTACATTACTTTCAAGTCGGAATTTGTTCTCGGTAACGTCTCTGACATTGTTTACATACTGCTCACCTCCTTGATTTTTTTATTCAGAATTGACATTTATCACATTCGTTACAGGAGGGCAACGTTGATAGTTCCGTGGTGACCACTGCACAACCTGAAGTCACCACCCAAGATGCCAAGACAGAGCTGCTGTACAAAGTGGACGATGTTCCTCCCTGGTATATGTGTATTCTACTGGGTCTGCAGGTAAGTAATAAGTTGCACCTTGATATATTACACACTACTTCCTATGTTGTTCTACTACTAACAGTAAACACAGCATTAATATCAATAACACACCAAATTATGTGAATCATTTTCTTTCCAACAACAGTAACAGAGCAGGTTCAGATACACTCAGGAGATAGTGCATGTCCAGTACTAGCCATCTGTACCGAAGAGAAACATTGTGTTCTCAAGAGGTTATAAAAAATAAACTGCCAAAGCTAAAATTTCATAAGAGTCCCGGCCCCGACATGGTACATCCTAGAGAGCTAAGAGAGTTGTGCAACGGACTTGCTGAGCCCCCAGAGAGCCTTTTCTGTAGATACCTGGATGAGGAAAAGGTCCGCAGTTTTGGAAAATAGCTTATGTGAGTCCTATTTTCAAGAAGGGCGAGCGACACTCAACGAATAATTATAGACCTGAGAACCTGGCCA
Organism: Homarus americanus; assembly: GCF_018991925.1. Classification (NCBI taxonomy): domain Eukaryota; kingdom Metazoa; phylum Arthropoda; class Malacostraca; order Decapoda; family Nephropidae; genus Homarus; species Homarus americanus. The sequence goes on from NW_024712526.1 coordinate 76,487, forward strand.
ACATAGTATGTAAGGTACGTAAGAGCATTATAAGCGATGCCATGATGGAACATCTACTACGAAACAACCTTGTAAAGGATTGCCAACATGGTTTTATGCCGGAATGCTCCTGCTTAACTCAATTACTCAAAGTACTGGAAGTTTGGACCCAAATTCTGAAACAGAGTGGTAATATCGACAATATATACCTAGATTTTACCAAGGCTTTCGACAGTGTACCCCACGAATGACTAAAAATTAAACTGGAAGGTTAGGGGATTCGGAGAAATGTCCTTTTTCTTTTATCCTCTTCGCCATTGATTGGATCGTTAGCGGCTTTGGCGATCGGTCACGTCTCTGATACGTACTGTTGGCAGATACTAGGTATGTACTGGCTCTTAAGTATATCGGAATCTGCTCCAGTATTGGTCAAGTCTGACCTTTAATGAGCTCACACTCAGTGCCATCACAATGCTCTCTGGTAGATTGTCCGAAGAGTTCACAATTCTCACTCCGAAAAAAATTGCCCTCACGGTTTTCTGGACTTGTGGGTTCTTCAACCTTGAGCTGTGACCCTTGTGGGGCGGACATCCGCCAGCTCCAGGTATGTACAGTATATTTGACCGAGTAGTGCACCCTGAGAAGTTTATACACTTCGATTAGGTCGCCCCTCGTCCACCTGCGTTATAAGCTAGGTAGTTGCAGACGCTCCAATCTCTCTGGGAAACTGAGGTTCCATAGAGTAAGCACCAGTCTGGTGGCCTTCCTTTGGACATTTTCAATCAATTGATAGTCTCTATCATACCTCAGGGACCAGACGGGGTGACAGTACTCCAGACGGGGAAGCACCTCATACTTTAAGATCGTGACCAGCGACGGACCATCTAAATATCTAAACGACCTTCTTATAAGACCTACTAGTTTCGTTGCCTGATTCACCTTCTCACAATGACCCGAGAACTTAAGTTCATTGTCAACATACACACCCCCGGTACTTTTCATATTCGATCTCAATTAATGCAGTCTCTTCATCCTGCTGGGACATGTGATACGCCTCCTTACAATTGGTGCGACCCAGGTGCATCCTTTTGCACTTCGTGTCATAGAGATCTCTCGGCAGCTCTTCACAGTCTTTTTGGTACATAATTTCCCTATATATCTTGGCATCGTCTGCAAACATATATATGGAGGAGTATATAGCTTCTAGCATGTCATTTATGAAACAAACAAACAAAAACGGGCCCAACACACTGCAAAAAACTGGATGGGAGAGTTAACGAACTATTGGGTGAGACTACCCAGCAAGTTACAGGTACTATCGGGCACAAAAGTCGTGTCCACTACCCATCCACAGTGAGGGTTCGAATAGCCTTGAGTCTGAAGTTTCGAAACAGCTGGGGGAAATGCTATGGTCGGCCAACAGATGTCGCCCACTGCAGTGTGTGCGTGTGGAAGGGGGGGGGGGGGAAAGAGGAGGGGGTTAGTCTAGTAACAGGCTGTGTGTAGGTGGAGCATAACATCGTGAATTCCCTAATCACCGATAACAATAAGAATGTCATGAAGATAGTTAATATTATTAAGCATGGTGAGACATGTGTATCTGGTAAATAAATGCACTACAACGACCATATCTCTGCCGTTCATGGCTACGACGGTGAGACTGATGGGCACACCAGTAATTAATTCTCCGTGACTACCAGTAATGGTAGTCACGGAGAATACACAAGTTGTTACCAAGGTTGGCGCCACCCACACCAGGGGAAGGAGGTGATGTCGAGCAGTGAAACATGCCGAGGTCTCATTCCTACCATCGTCGTCACCAACAGGTAAGTCACATTAATTTGTCAGCATAGCCCATGTCGTCCTTATACTATTGCAGGGTGTCCCATGAGTGACAGCAGATATTTGTCGAGGTGAAAGAATATTTGATATCCACTTGGTATTCACTATGAATACATGAAATAGGAAGGGTTTCTTGGGCAGTTGATCCAAAAAGATTTACCAAAAACGTTATGTCAGAGTAATAATACTTAACCTAGGTGTTCCTAATACCATTAATTTTCTCTAGTATATAAAAGCCTGCATCAGTTACCAAAACATAATATTACTCTGCCATTTCAGATATGCCTGCAGGACGAGCAAATTCGTCGGCAGTGTTTGCTGAGCGAGGCCAAATCATGGGGTTGTGGAGAGCCGGGGCAACTGTGCCGAACATTGCTCTCGAAGTGGGGAGGAGCACCAAGACGATTTAGGAGGTGGATCCGCCGGTGGGAGGAAGAGGGCTCAGTGGAGACGAAACCTCGAAGCGGGAGGCCACGAGTAACGTCGGCAAGGATGGACGCCATGATCTTGGCAGCTGCAACGGCATATCCAATGCGAACATCAGTGGAGCATACAAGAAATCTGGGCCTCAATTGCCATCACATGACGACGGAATCGACTGCCATATTCCAGCTCACAAAGGGTGGCGAACACCTACTCGCAAGGAGTGTCGACTCTGCTTTGCATTGGAACACCTTCCACTTAGAGAAGAATACTGGAGAACCATTATATTTACCGATGAAACGCTGTTCAGGTCAGTGGGAGCTGAAGCAAGGCAGTGCTGGCGGCCCCCAAACACACACTACCATGAGAAACATATTCAACATCGCGCAGTGAGTGGTAGGGTGTCAGTGTCATTCTGGGGTGGATGTGGGCACAAGATCTACGGCCGTTTCACTGGAGCAAGTGCTAATTCCTACAGTCCGGGCTATGGCAGTTCCAGCCCCCCACACTATCAGGCTGCTTCATGACAACAGTCCCTTTCATACCGGCAACATAATGAAGGACTACCTCCAGGATCACCCTGAAATTGAGGTCATCGACTGGCCAACACTAGGATGTGATATTAATCCGTTTGAACATATTTGGGCCATGATGAAACGTGATTGGGATATTGGGGAGCAGCGAACTTGTGCAGCAATAGAAGCCAAAGCTTACGACGTGTGGGAGAGTATACGTCGACGACCAGGGGTGTGCCTGAAACTGGTCGACTCCATCCCTAATCGCCTTGATGAAGTCCTGAATGCAATGGATGGCTGGACCAAATACTAAGATGTGTGTCTTGGTGTATTGTTTGGATTTTAATATTGTTTGTAAATACAATTAATATATATTAACTCACCTACAGTGTTATCTTAAATCCATGTCCTTAATGATGTCTTAAACTATATCGCATGAAAATTCATAACAAAGTAACTGTCACAAATTATGTATTGTGTGGTATACAATGATCTGTATGACACGTCGTGGAATGTGTTGTCTTATAACACAATATAATTATATAGTTACAATTGCTACCATCATTGATATGCTCATGATGTTCAGCACACAATATTAACGGTAACTGAGCACACTCCAAAATATATGAAGCTTGCATATTGTGGTGGGGTGTTAAACACTGGAACTTGGAAGAATTGGAACAGTCACCTAGATTAAGTCTGAATACTATTTTACAATACTGATAACTTTTTCACTCCACTCTTTTTAACATAAGTATATAATTATATAATATTGCATATTATCACAAATATTTATTAAACAAAGGATGGGTGGAATATAAATAAATATTACCACAATCTCTTTGTCTGAACAACAAAATTGTGACGTGGTCGCTGAGTAAAACTAGCTGACCAAGGCCCTTCACCCTGATCCTTGCATATTTCACTTTTATCCTTAATATATTCCATTATTTAAAGTATCATTATGACCTGAACGGCAATAAGCACTCAGGGCTCTGCACCTGTTCCATGAATTCGTAACCATAAAGAAACAACTGTAAGACAAAACGTAGTTAAAAAGGCAGCTTGATATTATGGTGGTATAAATAATAAATAAACCTGCCTCTCATCCAGCCCCCACCTCCTCCATTCTCCCCCCCCCCACCCACCCACACACACACACACTACAGTGGGCGACATTTGTTGGCCGACCATAGCATTTACCCCAGCTGTTTCGAAACTTCAGACTCCAGGCTATTCTAACCCTCACTGTGGATGGGTAGTGGACACAACTTTTGTGCACGATAGTACACCTGACGATTTCGTACCATTTATCCCCACACACTGCTTGCTGTCAGATAGAAAATCTCCAATCCACGCTAGGACATTTCCGAGAATCTCATACCCTTCCAGTTTAATAATCCGCCTTTTATGGGATACACTGTCGAAAGCCTTGTGAAAATCTAGGTATATAGTATTAATATTTTTGCCTTGTTCTAGAATTTGAGTCCAACCATCTAGTACCTTGAGTAATAGTGTTAAGTATGATATTCCTGGCATAAAACCGTGTTGGCATTCCTTTAAAGGGTTGTTTCGTAGCAGATGCTCCATTATTGCATCTCTTACGATGCTCTTCAGTATTTTGCACACTATGCTGCTCACTGGTTTATAATTATTCGTGGAATGACGATCACCCACCCTTCTTGAATATAGGACTCGCATAAGCCACCTTCCAGTCATCTGGGAGCTTTTGCTCTTCCAGGCATTTGCAGAACAGAATTTTAAGGGACTTTCGCAAACTTGTTGCACAGTTCTCTTTACGCTCTTGGGTGTACCATATCTGGGCCGGGACTCCTGTGAATCTTTAGCTGTGACAGTTTATTTTTTATAACCTCGTCTGAGAACACAATGTGGGTCAGCTCTGTCAAACCACCTTTCCTCAAACGCAGGGAAGATTGCTCGCACGCTTGTGAACACCGAAGAAAAAATATTCGTTCAACGCCTTCGCCTTATCCTGGTCAGAATCTTCATAACTACCATCATCAAGCCTCAGATTCCGATATGCCTACTCGCGTTTTTAATTTCGGGTTTGCGTAGCGATAAAAAGCCTTTGGGTTTGACTTGACTTCACTAGCACTATGCCTCTGTAATTTTTTTTCATCCCTTCTACACTCTGACTTTGCTTGGTTCCTGGATCTGGCATACATCCTCCTGTGCTACTCGTCATTTGTCCTAACCCATGTCTCGAAATCCAGAGTTTTCTACTTAATTTTGCTGACCGCCGCATGGTTCATGTGTAGCTGCTTCCTTATATTCCTAGAAGCACTGGGCTTGGTCTTGGGTATATATTTATCGATCGAATGGTTTACTTCACTAGCTATGATATTCGGCGTCGCATCTGCGTTTTTATTCCTTTGTAAGTCTGGCCAATGTATACTCCTCATTTCTTCCCTCACCCATCATAATTTCCTTTATAATATTTGAACCTGGACCTGGTTTATCATTAAAACCAAGTAACAGTTAAGTCAGAGGAACAACGTTACGTGGTGACTGGTGCCAACTGGGGTAAGGTGCTCCAGATTGGCCACCGTACCCTCCTCGTTAGTTATGATGACGTCCAGCGGTTTGGGTGTTTGCTCCTTTCTGTAGTGAGTCGGATCTTTAACATGTTGGAATATAAAATTTTCTCTCAGAGTTTCTACGAAAAAAGTGGCTGGATTATTTAGGTCGTTTGGCGTGGATTCATTTCTCCAGTTGATGTCACCATTATTAAAGTCTCCCATGACAAGGAGATGGCTAGGGTTCTGCAATGAGTAAGACTTCCTTTCAGCTTAATTTCACACCACTTTCATTCTTCAAAATCATTCTCCCCCTGAACCCTCACCTGGCTGGCTTTAAGATTTTGCCTAGTATAGATAACCACACCCTCTTGCAAGTTTCTTGGGAAAGGTTCGTAAGTGAGTCATATCCATCTATATTGAACTCACATTCCTCCGGTTTGATTCTCCTGTTTTTGTACAACAATTCTACAACACCTACTATATCGGGTTGATGTACCCTCAGTAGTGTTACAAACTCCGCTCTCTTGTCGAGGAACGTGTCAGTATTAGTGTACATGACTTTCCTCTGTAATGTCTCCAGTCTTGGTATAGACACCGGACCACCTCCATTCTCTGCAGTTGCCTCGTTTACTGTATCCCTTGTGGATTCTGGGCTGTGGTCAGAGATGACATTGTTTACATGGCGCTCGCCTCCTCCTGGGTGGGAGGTAGAGCAGATGGCGGGTGTCCTTTTTTTTAAGGTTAAAAAATTTATTGGCAAAGCTTGGAGTACAGTTTGCCTATTCTGAGTAATTCAGTCATGTCTTGACACTGAGGGTGGTATCACTTCTCAATGCCATGCAGGACTGAGGTTCATGCACAAAGTAATAGATCATATTTCATTAATAGTTCAGGTCAGAATCACGTGGGTGATATCACTGTTCACTGCCACACAGGACTGTGGTTCATATTCAGTAGAATTCATATTCTATTTGAGGACTAATCAGTGTGTGCTAGCAAATTTTCGACAGACAGCAAAAATGTGATCAATCACTCCTGATTCAATGTAGTAATTTCATCGTTCATGATACAATAAGTCAGGTGGCCTGAAATCCTTGACAGTGTCACATTCAATAATATAGTGTTCAAGTGTATGCTTTAAAGGTTTATCACAAAGTTTACATGCTGGATGTTCCGGTATGGATACAGCGTTACTAACTTGCCAGATGTGTCTGCATCCTAGTCTAATTCTGGCCACAGTTACATCACATTGTCTGGTTCTGTCCTTATGCTGGCCATACCAGTACCACTTGTCACCAAATTTGTCGTATTACTAATGCTAAAACTACCAGGTCTCTCTGCATTTCTCAGTTCTTCTAGATCAGAGTTCATGATTTTGACTTGTCTGTTTTTAAGTACAGCATTGGACAGGCCAAGGTCACGGTCCACGTTTTCTTTCTTGCATGCCTCATTGACGAGTCTATCAATACAGCGATGATTCCTAATTCCAACATGGGACGGAATCCACAAAATTAAATACGGAAGTTGTTCTCCTTAGCAGTTATCACATTTCTTTTAATATCACAGACAACTTTAGACAAAGAGTCTGACGGTCTGCTCATTGATTTCAAAGCACTTTAGGAGTTACAGAATATCACCCCACCTCCATTTTCTTTAGGGTAGTCTGTAGTTAAGTAGATTCCCATTAGTTCAGTTTGTGTTGTGCTGACCCAGGTGTTCAGTCTTTGCATTTTTGACACTATCATCCCATTTTCTTTACATATTACACATTCACAACCTATTCTACCTGTGATTGTCTGCACAGAACCATCAGTAAGAGCATAACATTCACTTGATTTAATACTCTCTATACGACTGTTAATAGTTTAGTGTAATACATCTCACCACATCGGTGTTTAACATTTGCTTACTACCAACAGGAGTGTAATTAATAGGAAGTGATATATCCAGCCAAGGAGGAATGGCATTAATGGGTTCGGCTGGGGCGATTGAGACATTAAGTTTCAAGAGATCTGCAACACTTTTATAAAGCCATGCCCCAAAGAGAGTCTTTTGTGGAAGGTTAGCGAGATAGTCAGGAATACTTAGTTTGAGCTGTAGTTTGGGGACCATTTTTCTTCAAAGGTTTGACATAAAACATCCTAGAATGATGCTCATGGCTTCATTTTGTACTACCTCCAGGCTGTTTAGTTGTTTAAAAGGAATAGTCACAAGATGGAGAGTATGATAGTCAACTACAGAACGAATGAAGTGAAGATAGAAAGTAAGAGCATAGGTGATGTTAATTCCGTAGCTCTTACCAACAAGGGTTCTGAGAAGTTTAATGCACTGCAATAGTTTGGCACGAAGGTTACCAACGAAGTTCACATCATTCACATTAATTCCAAGAGATTTATAAAAGCCACATAGTTTCAAGGGCATGCTGTTATTGTTAAAGTTAAGAGGCAGAGGGTGAGCAGGACAAGGATTGAAGACCCTCGTCTTGTCAACAGATATTATGAGACCACATTCAACAGTCTTCCGAGCAAATACATCCAGCAAGGCTTGGAGCCTGGGCTTGGTCTGCGTCTTTTTTTCTTTTCTTTTTTTCTTTTTTTTACGGGGAATATCATCGACCCACAACGGGGCCTAGGGGGCGAAAAAATAAGAGTGAAAAGAAATTAATAATAGAAAATAAAAAGACTATATTAATCTACACAACGAAGAGCCTGGACAACCAGCTTTTTGAAGTGAGATAGATTGTAAGAGTACGGAAACAGAAGAAGGCAGAGCATTCCACAGTTTGGCTGTGTGAGGAAAGAAGGAGGTACTATAACGGGTTATTCTCGTGTGACCGACATCCACAGAGAAACGGTGGGCACCGCGGGCAAGACGAGTGTTACGAGCCCATGGCCTTGCCGGCGGTACACGGGATGCCAATTCCACCGAACATTGCCCGTTAAAGTAACTATAAAAGAGAGAATGAAGCAACATTTCGGCGAAGATAAAGGGAAAAGAGATTATCAACCAAAAGAGGAGAGTTAATATGACGAAATGCCTTTGATTCCACTTATCTAACAGTTGGACAGAAGAAGAGCCACCCCAGATATGAGAGCAGTACACCAAGTTAGGACGAATGAATCCCTTACAAACTTGAAGCAACTGCTCAGGAGTGAAGTAGCTGCAACATCTGAACAGCATTCCCAGCTTTCGGGAGGCAGCTTTAGCAATGTTGTGGATGTGTGGCTTCCATGACATATTAGAGGAAATGGTGAGGCCTTGTATATCTATTTTAGAATTTGGCAGAATGATTGCGTCCTGAAATGTGATTAGTGAGAGATCATCTAATTTGGAAAGTGTAATTGGTAAATATTGTGTTTTATTACTATTGAATTTCACCAAGTTTCTACCTTCCCATTCGGAGATGCTGCACAGATCTAGTTTGAGAATTGGGGGGAAGGGAAAAATGTGGAGAAAAGTGAAGAGTAGATTCATCAGTGTAAGAATGGATAGAATTAGTAAATCATTGATAAAAAAAAGGAAGAGAGTAGGTGAAAGAACAGAACCCTGTGGGACACCACTATTGGAAGAGAAAGAGCGAGAGATCGATCCCTGGACAACAACTGCCATGGATCGATTCTCAATGAAGCTAGAAATTAGAGAACAAAGTGGGAGAGAGAAACTTTAAGAAGGAAGTTTAGAAAGCAAAGACTTGTGCCATACCCTGTCAAATGCTTTGGAGATGTCGAGGGCCACGACGAAAGTTTCCCCATAATCCCTAACAGAGGATGACCAAAGACGGGTGCAGTAGGAGAGCAGGTCACCAGTAGATCTCGCCTGGCAAAAGCCATACTGGTGATGGAGAAATGAGAGTTTAAGATAGTTTTGAAAATCTTAGAGAGGGATGAAGTGAGGGCAATGGGGCGATAGTTAGAGGGATTGGAATGGCCACCCTTCTTCGGGATGGGCTGAATCAAGGCATGCTCTCAAGAAGACGGAAATTTTGGATTTTGAGGCAAAGACGAAAGAGGCGTGCAAGCACAGAGGCTAAAATTTCAGCACACTCATCAGCATAACTCATTACAGCCTCGTTCGGCTGAACAGGAATGTCAGCAATAAGCTTGTGCATCAGTATATTAAAGAGCATAGGACTTAACACTTCTCCCTGAGGCGTGCCAAGCTCAAATGTTCTCATTCTGGTACTTTTGACTCCCCTAAACAGAACATTGGCATACTTGTTAGACAGATAACCCTTTATCCATGTCAGGAGGTTACCTTGGATGCCCAAATTAGCTAGTTGCTCAAGTATAATGTCTCTGTTAGCTACATCAAAGGTTGATTTAAGGTCTATAAAGGCTGTTTATGTTTTTTCTTTTGAGTGAACAAGGTATTCTGCAAAGCATGTCTGTGTGCTGTGCCCGGGCATAAACCCATACAGATTAAGGGCTAGTTTGTCTTTGTCTTGAAATATGAGACGGTTGAGAACAACTCTTTCAAAGACTTTAAACATACAGATGTGCTGATAACCATAAAGGAAACAACAAAACACAAAGTTCTCAAGCACTTTTGTGTAATTCACATCAACAGGGTTGATTACAGGATGTGAGTGAAAAAGGCCTGAAGTTTGGAGAGTTAGCTTTAGGGATTGGTACTATGTATCCTTGAGTCCATGTCTTAGGCAGAATACCTTGTGTGAGGCTCATTTAATACAGGTCAAGCAGTGGGTGGTTAGAGATCTCATTCAAAAATCTTAAGGTGTTATAGGTTACACCATCCTCACCAGGGGAGGATGATTCACCTTTTATTAGCGCGGGTGTCCCATTGTCCCCTATTTCTGTGCTGGCGCTCTTGCTCCCACTACCCTCCCCTTATATATACCCCAAGTACGTCCGTCCCGGCTCCTCATTGACTTCTTCCTCCTCTGCTTCAAGGACTCCATTAGTTTTTTGTGCTGTTCCCTCTACATTTCCGTGTGATCTGGGTTTATGAATATACTCCGAAATGTATTGCTCCTTGCTATGTCTTTTGGATGCTGAATAACTTCTCATTTCTTTTCCTCACTCACTAGTGTGATCCTGAGGGGGCGGGGCTCGTCCTCCTGCCTTTGCCCTACCCTCCTCATGTCCTGAGTGGGAGCTGATAATTTCAGAGCCTCATCACAAATATTCTGAAATCGCAACCTGTTGTGTGTTTTCCTAGCTTCAGCTTCCTCCGACTGGCTCTCAGGGACTCCAAACACTATTATGTTATTCCTATGCTCTGAACATTCTCGTGGGTCTAGTAGTTGTCAACTTATCAACACACTTCTGGAGAGTCCCTAGCTGCTGGAGGACCTGTTCAGATCCTGCATTTCTCTCCATCACCTTCTGTGACCCTGCTACAACCTGAGCATAGCTCTTCTTCACTACTTCCTCCGTTCTGTTGCCTACATCCTCAGTCTTAGCGAAGATCTCTTTCCTAATCTGCTCCAGCTTGGCAACCAACACAGATTTATAGCTTCCTCTATTTTTGTCTCTCGGTATCTCATTCCTCTATGATCTTCAAACATCTTGTTTACTTTGATTATGCAATTAGGGCAATACCAGCAACAGCCTTCATGCTTTACCGTATTCACCACCGTCCTAAACGCTGTTAAGCCCAGACCCGCATAATGTACAGTACATTAGACTTCTCCCTGCAGTGATTGCATATCAACCAACTTCCTGGTGATGCTGGGGTTTTATCCCTTGATTCCCTACGCCTACTCATGCCTTGTCATAAACTTTCCTCTTCCTCTTACATGCTTTACACCTGTGGGACACCGGTGCTTGACAACTGTCACTGTTGGGGAAGGGGTTGTGCAGACTCCTAAAGTGGATCGGGGACTTTCTCCATGATCGCAAGCAGTGTGTGATGATTAATGGCACGAAATCATCATGTGCACCCGTCACAAGCGGGGTACCACAGAGCAGCGTATTGGGCCCGCTGTTGCTCCATAAATGACATGCCTGAAGCTGTACATTCCTCCATACAAATGTTTGCTGATGACGCTAAGTTATTTCGGGAAATTAAGAACCAAGCAGACTGTGAAGAGCTGCAGAAGGAGCTCTGTGTGCTTCAAGAATGGTCGAAGAAATGGCTGCTAACATTCAATGTCACGAAGTGTAAGAGGCTGCACCTGGGACGTACCAACAGTAAGCAGGCGTATAATATGTCCCAACGGGACGGAGAAACTGCATTAATTGAGAATGAATGTGAGAAGGACCTGGGTGTGTATGTTGACAATGAGCTGAAGTTCTCGGGCGATTGTGAGAAGAAGGAAAATTAAACAACTAAATTATTAGGTCTTATAAGAAGGTTGTTCAGATATCTTCAAGAGTGAGGTACTTTCCCGTCTTGAGTACTGGTCCCCGAGATATGCTAGGGACTGTCAGTTGATTGAAAATGTCCAAAGGAGGGCCACCAGGCTGGTGCCAGCACTTAGACACCTCAGCTACCCTGAGAGATTAGAGCGCCTGCAAATACCCAGCTTATACTACAGAACCTAATTGAGGTGTTTCAACATCTCAAAGAGCACTACTCAGTCGAGTGTCCTTAGCTGGAGCTGGCGGACGCTTGCCCCACAAGGGGTCACAGATCAAAGTTGAAGAAGCAGCAAGTCCAGCAACCTATAACGGGTAACTTTTTTGGAGTGATAGTTGTAAACAATCTGCCAGAGAGTGTTGTGACAGCACTGAGTGTGAGCTCTATCAAGACCAGACTTGACAAGCCGTGGAGCAGGTTCAGATACATCATGAGCCAGTGCATGCCAAGAATCAGAGACGTGACCGATCGCCCAAGCGGCTAAAATTCTCGAGTTTCAGTTGTTGACAACAAATGCAATTTTGTCGGCGTGACACAACATTATCAAGCTGGCATTAAGAAATGTGATAACAGAATGATTAAGGGTCCACACTGATAACACAACCTTGAACTTCACCAGAATTTTTAGGTATAGTACAGTACTATCTAATGTCACTAGAATCCAAGAAGGATCACAAGTTATACTTTTACTTTTTATTTTTATCCTTTTCACCACTGATTGTTTTGGGGAGACGTGAAGTGAGTGCTTGGCTCTGACGAGCCGATGATCAGTGTCGCAGTGGTCTGAGCCACTCATGGCACGGATGATGAGGACATCTAGGTGATCTCTTTCTCTGACAATAATGTTGTCAATGAGATGCCAGTATTTGGATCGTAGGTGTTGCCACGAACCCTTGAACTTGTCGGCCTGCCTAAACAAAGTATTGGAGATGGTGAGGTTGTGTGCAGCACACTTGTTGAGGAGGAGTAGGCCATTGGGATGACAGTTGCCTAGTCCATTTCTCCCTATGGTTCCCTGCCAAATGTTTTCATCTCTGCCAATTCCGGCATTGAAGTTACCAAGGAGCATAACCTTATCTTCTCTGGGGATAGAGGTTAGCACTCTGTCGAGGTCGGCATAAAAGGCCTCCTTGATGTCATCATCTGCATCCAATGTTGGGGCATATGCACTGATGAAAAAGGCATGACGTGAGTGATTCAGTGGGACTCAGAGTGTCATGAGGCGCTCGTTGATCCCAACAGGCATTTCAGTTAGCCTATGTAGGTTGCATTGGCGGATGGCAAAGCCAAATCCATAAATGCGGTTTCTCTCTGCAGCAGGCTTACATTTCCAGAAGTAGGTATAGCCAGAACCCGTTCTGTGAGTCGACCCTCGTCTGGGAGCCGAAACTCACTAATGGCTGCTAAGTCGATGTTATACCTAGCCAGCTCTTTTGCCACAAGGGTGGATCTTCTTTCAGGATGCTCATTTGTGCCAGTATCCAGAAGGGTCCTGACATTCCATGCAGCGACCATAAGAGGGTACATAATTTGTTTTTCTTTTGATCTGTGATTATGATTGTGTTTTCGACAGCACAAGGATGACCTTAATGGGTGTGGTTGCCCAGTCAGGTTGGTTTTTTAGGAAGGCTATGTTTAGGGCACCTTTTCTAGCCCCCTCTCCATGTGGGGTGAGCAGAGTGGCTCCTCGAAAGGGCTGCTCAGTCGCACAGACAGAACTAGATTGCACTATTGTCTAGATCCCAGTGCATAAACGACCATCTTATCTGTGCCGCCCATGTGCAGTGTTGTGACTAGAGACTCCCGGCAGTCATCTCTGCCTGTCCCCGTCGCCACTCGTCAGTCACCATAGGACTTTTGGAGGTATAGGGGTTTTGATGATGATGAGGAGTATGATGAGCTGGATGATGACTGTGCATGAGTTGATTTATTGGTGAGGCAGGAGCACAGGCTGCAACCACACATCTTGGCTCTCCCTTTTCCTGATCCAGTGGTGCAAGTGTTGCAACGACTGGGGAGAAGGGGAACTGCAATGGACTGCCGATAGCCCAGTTTGTTGGGTTTCACCTTAGTAACCTGTCTATCACGCATTGCCTTCATCCACCGGTGTAGTCGTTGGGTTTCCATGGTGGTCACCTCTTCCGTTTATACCGCCGTTGGGGTCTTGTTGGAGCTCTTTAAGCATGTCTGCCTGATGTGGGGCTTCACTACAGATTTTTCGTTCGGGGTTTACTCCCGTAGCTTTATACCTCCCAAGGTTAATCCGCAAGGCAGCGGGGCAGTGGTTGGTAGGTGCCAGGAGGTGTCCACATGCCAGTGGTCCTATGCGCCGTCCCTCTGGGGCCCACTGCTGCTCCGATATCCCCTGCTGGTCTAGCCTGGGCCCACGAGGCACCCAGTTACCGTGTGTTGCTACGAAGAGGCACAGCAGGAGTCTTGATGGTGAACAGGTTGTGTATTGGCAGGGGAAGACTTATGCAAGTTGCTTTCCTGTTCGCCACGAGGGCTAGCCAGAGGCGGTAGCTGAAAGCGAGAGGAAGCAAACAGCGCTTGCATCTTAACACTAACATAATGCTGCCACACTAGATCCATTAAACCACCCTGTGCACACACACACACACACACACACACACACACACACACACACACACACATTACTACACCACATCAGGCCCCTCATAACACCATCTGTGAGGGAATTACTACATCATCAGGCCCCTCGTAACACCATCTGTGAGGGAATTACTACACCACGTCAAGCCCCTCATAACACCACCTGTGAGGGAATTATTACACCACATCAGGGCCCTCATACACCATCTATGAGGGAATTACTACACCACATCAGGCCCCTCATAACACCATCTGTGAGGGAATTACTACATCATCAGGCCCCTCGTAACACCATCTGTGAGGGAATTACTACACCATGTCAAGCCCCTCATAACACCACCTGTGAGGGAACTAGTACTCCACGTGATGCCCCTCATAACGCCATCTGTGAAGGAGTTACTACACTACGTGTCTGCTGTTCAACACCTCAGCTCACATGATCTACTTGTGTAAACATTAATCTGTATGTTCACTGTATGTTCCTTCACCTTTCTCTAATGAAGGCTTTTGTTAAACCACCAATGTATGTAATAAGTCGTTTATGTCCAATGTATATTTTCAGCCTTCGGGCTGCAAACTTTTTCAATAAACCGATTATTATTATTATTATTATTATTACACACGTACCCAAGTTAACCTTCACACAGTGAGGTCCCAGGTACCCAGTGATAACTGCCCTTGAGACCCAACAACAACCAGCGATGTGTTAATCCGCCTACGATAGGAAGGTCTGGGACCACACCTCACTCATATAACACCATCTGTGAAGGAATTACTACACCACGTCAGGCTCCCCCGTAACACCATCTGTGAGGGAATTACTACACCACGTCATGCCCCTCATAACACCATCTGTGAGGGAACTACTACACCATGTGAGGTCCCTCCTATCACCATCTGGGAGGGAGTTACTACACTACGTGTTTGCTGCGCAACACCTACATTAATCTGTATGCTCACTGTACAGTATGTTCCTTCACCTTTCCCTAATGAAGGCTTTTGTTAAACCACCAATGTATGTAATAAATCATTTATGTCCAATGTATATTATCAGCCTTCGGGCTGCATAACTTTTTCAATAAAGCGTTAATTATTATTATTAAATTATTATTATTATTATTATTATTATTATTATTATTATTATTATTATTATTATTATTATTATTATTATTATTATTATTATTATTATTATTATTATTATTATTATTATTATTTACACAGTAGATCACGAAAGAGTCACCTACCCGTCGATTTGTTGTCTACCTCTTCCACAGAACCCTTGTAGGAACACTTACACCCACTTTTTTTGCTGGCTGTAGGTAACAAGTGCTGACTGGTGGAGAGTATTTGGCTAGAACTGTTGAATTGATCCTGAAATTCTATTTTAAACCCAAGCTCATAACCATTGGCTTGGTAGATAATGGTTAGTGCATTACTGAGAACTGCCTGAACTATCTGATGTTGTTACTATTATTCAAAACCCAGAATTTATCAGTGCTTGATGATGGCTATCGCCACCATCAAGATCCCTAGGTATTATCGTTATCAGTGTTGAACATAACCATGAACTTCTAGTTCACAACAACAATGACTCTCCTCCACACTCTCATTACCAAACGCCCCATCATTGTATATACAAGCAGTACATTTAGTATTGCCCTGGTCATTTAAAAGAAATTTAATTTCCACTTACTAATTTAAGAAAGGTTTCATGGATTGAATTGTAATTTGGTAAGCGACTTCATATCCAGATAAACTAACAAATACAGCACTCTATTTACTACAGTACAATGATAGTCTCTGATTCCCTGATAAATGTAGCTGGAGGAATATTGTCCCTTACTTAATTGTTTAGACTAATGAAGCCCAAATATTACATCATCACCATCTTCATCACACTTTTACAGCCACATTTGACTATGATTTGTGCCACTATCACTATCTGACATCACTACTTGATTAAGGTGCGTAGCACCATCAACATCCTCACTTATTTTTTACAGCACTATTTGACTATGGTTGGTGCCACCATCACCATCCCCTTTATCCTGACACCCCTCATGTGCATTGATGATAGTGATCCAGCCCGAGGCCATATAGTGTCTACCATCATCTTCGTCTCTGGCATTGTCACTCTTCTGCAGAGCACCTTTGGTATCAGGTGAGGCCCCTCTAATCCCTCGGATTTTAGTAAGTAACTACTGTTCCTCCATAATAATGATATAAAAATCCAGTGTATAAATAATCAACACTGCAAATATGTGTGGATAGTTGCAGCCAACAGCTCCTAGCCCTTGTCCAGAAGCGTCGGTGAACAGGGTGAAAGGTTGAGTATAATCAGGGAATGCCAATACTGGTGCATTGGTCAATGTTTCCTTTAATGCATTAAAGCGGTTTTGCTATTCATTGTTCCAAACAAATGTTGCATCTTTTTTTAGTAATTTTGTCAGCGGGGCGGCTAACTTAGCATACCCATGAATGAATGAGCGATAGTAGCCGGAAAGTTCGAGGAAACTACGCACTTTTTCTACATTTGTAGGACAGGGAAATCGGTCAACTGCTTTAACCTTGCAGTCCATAGTATGAATGCCGTTTCCATCAACTACGTGTACAAGGAATTGAACTTTAGATTTGATAAATTCACATTTAGAGAGCTGAATTTTCAAACCTGCCTCATGAAGTTTTTTAAACACTTCACGTAATTTGACAAGATGACTGTTTACATCTTTGCTTACAATGATCAGATCATCTACATAGGCATAGACTGTATTGCCATTTTGTAGTCCGAATGGTATTCTTAAAAATTCAAAATGTCCCAAGGGAGTGCTGAATGCAGTCACCTAGCGGGATTTCTCGTTAAGAGTAATTTGCCAATACCCGCTAAGAAGATCGAAGTTACTAAAAACTGCGTTGTCTTTTCCCAAGGATTGCAACAAATCACTCAGAACAGGCATCGGGTACCTATCCGGTATGGTTGCTTCATTGACTTATCGAAAGTCAATAATAGGTCGCCATCCTCCATCTTTCTTCGGAACTAGAAAAAGAGGAGAATTCCAAGGGGAAGACGAATGTGTGATTACTTTCTGTTCCATCATATCTTTAACCATGTCCTCAACTATGAGCCGTTGGCTATGAGGTAATCTATAAGCTGGTATATAGACAGGGTTAGTGTCTGGTTTTAATGATATGTGGTGTGAGGTTAATTTTGTTTGACCTAGCGGTTCCTCAGATAATGCTACTATGTCACGATAGTCAGCTAGTAACTCTAGGAGATCAGTTTTGCCTTGGAGATGGTCAATTACCTTGACCTGTGGAGTTATTTGCTCCAACTTCTCCTGCCTAGTTTGTTCTTGCATTGGTGCAACGCTACCAATTGGCAACTGAGTAGGCTGTGCAACAACATTAGTATGGTACACCAGGAAATTACAAAGACAACATCCCTTTTTCAAGATTTTGGGGTCGCCAGTTCTATTAAGAACAAGAATATCTGTTAAACCACTTGGTCTAATTGTGCTCAAGGTAGACTCAAATGATAGACCTTTAATCTTGGCACTTTCGCTAAGACAGACTACGTCAGTACCAGTGTTGACATCTGGCAACCGGACAGTAGCTCTGGTTATTTCCTCATTCTGAAAATGTTGAGTACCTGTTAGGACTGCAGGTACTATGATCCAATCTTTAGCAAGCTTGGGCTGGTGGACAACCTTCCTCGTATCTGTTGAGTTAGTTATCACTTTCACATTTGTGCTGAGCATTGGATGTGAATTTTTCATCGCATGGTGTGTAGTGCTATTAAATGTTATAGTATGTCGACTAGGTTGGACTTCTATATTATTTTGTTTTAGTGTTTGAAGACCTCATAATCCATCAGCTGGTAGAGAAAAATCTTTTACTATATAAAACTCAGCTAGAAAGATTTCACTGGAATCACAAAAACCTATAGGTAATGTAATGACTCCCATAATAACTAAATGTTGGCCTGATACTCCGGAGAGATCAACATCAGTAGGTCTTATTTGCCATTTATTGTCAGGAGAACGTCGATTCAATTCAGTAAATGACGTTAACGATATATATATATTTTTTTACGGGTATTAGCCCACCCGGGCACAGGTCATTGACCCACATCGGGGCCTAAGGGGCGAAAAGTTAATAATAATAATAATAATAATAATAATAATAATAATAATAATAATAATAATAATAATAATAATAATAATAATAATAATAATAATAATAATAATAATAATAATAATAATAATGATAATGATGATGATGATGATGATGATGATGATGATGATGATGATGATGATGATGATGTCTGTCTGTGTGTTTATTCTGGGCAGCCGAAACGGCACAATCGTTTTTCATGAAACTTGGTGGAAAAATCGCAAAAAATTCGTAGAGTGGAACAAACCTGGTCCCATGTCAATGGTTTCTTTAGGAAGGCATTAATTAACAATTTTATTTGCGATGGAAAATGATGCAAGTCTTCGGACTTGGCTCACCCTAATTAACCATGCAAGTCTACGGACTTGGGGCACCCTCATTCGCTGTATGCTGTCATGAGCGTTCAACCTTTCACAAGGGCACGAAGGGCCCGAGATCACTTATTCCTACTAACAAGCTCCTGCATCTATGTCTAAGGAGAGCTTGGTGCTACCTACACTCACTGGTATTGTCAATACTTCCGCTTTACTTAGTGCAGCGATCAATGAAGCTGTCATAGAAGCATTGCTAGTTATATGTGATCTTATCCCTGGTCGTGTTTGACATGGCGCAAATCTTCCCCCGACGGATTTTGAATTTTGCGCCGTGGATTACGCTCTTGATAATCCTGCCTGCATTGACGCAGACTTGCACAATCCTCTGAAATGTGTGATCTAGATTGATGTAGTACACACCGCTGGTGTGTACTACACTGGATTTTGATTTTGATTTTTGAAGTTGCTTTTCTTGGCTTTGTTAAGCTGATAAGTATTACCGTCTTGTTTTGCATAGTAAAAGTCTTCAGTCGTATGATTCTGTTTCTTGCAAATTTTACAAACAGTTTTTTTGTTTAGGCTTGGTACCTGTTTATTTCTGAACCTAAATTGGTGCTGTGCCACAGGTGCAATGGTTCTAGCCAAATGTGTGCACGGGGCTCTCTGTACTATCTTTTTTGCATAATCTGTGAGTTCGTCTGACTGGGGTAACTTTCCTTTTGAGCTTGCTTAAACTCTACGTCTTAAAGAAGAAATATAATTTGGATATACTCGACGAGACGAAAGACTTGCTCCTCACTCATTTTATGGTCCTTGTCAAACCATAAAATGTGTGCTTTCACGTCGTTATAAGCCTCCCCCGCTATAGACTGTGCCATAAAGATATCCTGTGTTCTGACCCGCGGTGCGGTTCTGTTTACCATCCTAAAAACCCATGTGAGATGACCGTCAACTCCTCCCTGATCAAAGAAGCGTACCAACTTTCTTTTGAAATCATCATATTTTGATCGAGTAAAAGCCATAGCATTCATTAGGTGACTTGCGCGACACCCCGGTTTAATGTGACCACGGACGAATGCTTTTCGATCCTCGTCATCTTGGACATTATTATGTCTCATCACATCCTCACATGCTCGGAAAAATGCTAATATATTATAGTTAGGATCTTCCCCTGTGAAGTCTTGGATTCGATCATGCTGTGGTAGTATTTTCCACACATTAGTTGCTTGTATCACTGGGTTAGTAATGTTTGCTAGTTAATTGAAATGCTGGTAAATTACTAGTGCATGCATTAGAAGATGCCAATACACTATACTCAGGTCTAGTGTCAGAGGTGTAGTGTCGTAAGAACGTTCTGACCTAAGTTGTGTAAATAATAATTCGTTATTTGTTTTATCTATGACTGTTTCACTAACTTCAATTGAAGTGTTTACTGTTAGTTCAGGTTCAGTGACTTGTAATTCATGTGCACCTTCGAGTTCACATGTGTCATTGTTAACTGTGTCATGAGGTACAGTGTCACTTGAATCACTATCTAAGTTTTCATCAGGGTTTACAACTTGTTGATCGTTTAAAACATATAAATGATCCATAAATGTTTCTTAGAGTTAGATATTTAATAACTTTGCCAATCCATCCACAATAAGGTAATGTGACTTTTAATTTTAGTGATAATTAATTGTTTAAGTTATTTTTCCATTAATTGTTGCAAGGCACTTGATAATTAATTAATAATCTATCACGATCCCTACCTTGTGAAGATATGTTTTAAATTACATATAAAATGTGTATATATAACTAATGATTGTTTGTGAAATACCTAATACTGTAGAGTTGATTGTAGTTTCTCGGAGAAGTCCTCTTGCTTATATCTCATCAGCTGGGTTGATTGGATGACGTGGTATTCCGGATGGCGTCGGTCTAGATGACATCACGGGTTGGGACTCCCATACCACACACATCTGCTCTGGTACAGAGGTCGTTGAGGTTGAGGAGATTGAGGTCTATGAGGTTGAGGTCTATGAGGTAGAGGTCGATAGGTCGTTGAGGTTGATAGGTGATACTGTGGGGTTTTGTGATGTTGGTTCACACTCAGGATGGGTTGGAGAAAGGAAACTCACAATGCGCTCTCTGTATACATATTGTATTGGATGTACAGGGCAGCTTGGTGCTGGGAAGTGGCAGCGTGGTTACAAGCGTGGAGTAGAGAGCTTGTTGGTGAGGGTGCTCAGAGGAGGTGTTGAATGCAGCATGGCTGTAGGTAGAAGAAGGGCAGGTCACGGCAAGGTGAGGTCTTATATAGCGGAGGTAGGCGTGGCTTGATAGTTGACCTCCGCTTTGATAGACGGCGCTGGATGCTGACCTTAGACCACGAGACGTAGGCTGGGGAATTCGAAGATGGGTCGGCTAGTCAGCGATAAACGGCAGTTGTAGTTGTAGGGGAGATATCTGTAGCTTATATATCTAAGCTACTGTGCCGAGTAGCAACCTTGTATATAAGCTACTGTGCCGAGTAGCATCTATGTATGTAATTACGTGGCTTCACTGCACGTGTTATGTGGGAACATTTCCCCGAGGCTGCCATATGGCAATGCAGCCTCAGTCTGACTCCGTAGGTCATGCATGGCACACGCTAGTCACTACTTGTATTTCTCCTATCCGTTAATAAATCGACTTCAGTGTTACCCGGTGTTTCCCTACCCATCACTGCCTTCTTCAGGGAACACTTGGAACCTTCATGGCGCAGTGAGTAGGATCTGTGGACTTACAAGTGTTGTGAACACTGCCGAGACAGTTACGTCTGCCGGTGATGCGCGTGGCAGTGTGTTGTGTTGTGTTGCGTTGTGTTTCGCCGCGACGTGCAGCGTTGCGCCATTACAGTGCGTTTTAGTGACGGTGGCAGTGTTAGTGTCAGTGTATTAGTGTGTCTAGAGCTGAGAGTTGAGCATTGGCCTTTTTTTTGTGGTACCCACGGAGCACGCAGGCATACACCCTTCTCATGTGACATCCGGGGAGACACTAATGTTCTTACCTCCGCGGCGGCTCTAGCCACCCGCATTAAGGCTACCACGATCTGCTCTCTCAGACACACACACACACGCACTCACGCACGCAATCACGGACAGAACAGTGTACTCTATGCGTTATTTCTGCGCTGTTTACGTCATATATATGTGGTTTGAGCTGACTTGGCGCCACTTTAAATACTAAACAGCGCAGTTCAAGCATACTAAGATGGGCGGTAAGAAGGGACAACGTCAAGATGGAAGACACGACTCCCCACCTTCCCCCTACAGGGTGCAGACGGAAATTCTGCGCCCACTGTCCCTCATCCTCCTCCTCCAACGACGGACATTGCCGCAATCCTGAGGTGGATGGACGACAGGGACGAGAGACGCAGAGAGATGGAATTTCAGAGGGAGGAGATACGAAGAGAGGAGGAAAAGGCGCACTTTGATGCAATATTGGCGACCCTGGCGCTAACCCACCCTCCCTCACTCACAGGTAGCGCGCATCAAGGCGCAAGTACCCTCCCTCCTCCACCACACCAGCGTCCTCCAGGTACTCTTGCTACTCCAACAGCTCCCAAGGCATCTGTTCAACCCCCAACCTCCCTCTCACCAGACGTCACGTTTCAGCTTTTTCGTGAGTGGAGGCGGCGGTGGACAGATTACTCCAAGATGGTGGACCTTGATGGCATGCCTCCAAACAAACAGCTCATCCAACTGCGGATGTGTTTGTCGTTGGAGACCCAGAGAATTTTGGAGCACACGTTGCAAGTGCCTCCCGATTCTACGTCTTCAGTGACGGATGTGCTCGACCTTCTACAGGAGCATGTTAAAGGTCGGAACACACACACTTGTCAACCATCGGTGAGACAAGACGTGCCCCGAAGGCGCTCCCGGTTTTTAGCAGCCAGGCCGAGTTTGTTTGGCCCTGCCCCCTCCCCCTGCTATTTCCCAACGCCCTACCAGCCTTACTACACCGGGATCTATTCAGCAAAACATTCTAGTGATAAGTGAACGATTGATTACCGAGCAGTGTTCCTATAGTGCACTTAAGGAAAGCACAAAAGCACAGCAGTGTAATACTGAGTGTGACTGGACCCGACCTAACCTGACCGGGACTTTCTCAGCAAAACATTCAAGTCATCAGTGCAATAAGTGATTATCATACAGTGCTCCGATAGTGCACCCCAAGGAAAAGTCAGACAGTGGGCACTTTATCAGTCACCTTCAAAGTGCCAGTGACAAGGACCACCGCGCTGTTTTCATATATCGTGAAAACTGTGTCGGCGACCCCAAGCACAAGGGATAAAGACCCACGGTCTTTACGACTGACAAATATTAACAGATGTCTACCAGTGTCAGTGGCCCTCAAAGTGCCGTCAGTGACTTTATGGCCACCGGAGACAAACACTTCCGTCCGCCCACAACAGATATCAACAGATGGCCACCAATCACTTACTCCCGACACACTCTGTACCATCTAAAGCGTGGGAACGGTTATCCTGATGGCAGTGTTAACGCGCGACTCAAGTCACTGAACATATTCCACGCGCGTAGCCGTAGACAGGGCCGTCATACACATAAGCCCATTAGGACCGTAACCTCCACTAGGAAACCGGAGAAACCCACCCCTGACAGACCGTACCACTACACTGAAGTTCCACGGATATGGTATGATCTCCCGTCTCTACTGCTATCCAACCTCACTTCCCTAGCTAACAAGTTTGACGAACTGGCAACTACAGTCAGGTCAGCCCCCGCGAGCATCGTTGCCATATGTGAGGCTTGGCAAATTGTGCCTGAAACGTGTCATATTGAGGGATATCAACACTTTCATCACCTTCGTTCACATAGACGCGGAGGAGGCGTTGCCCTCTTCTGTCAAGATGACTTACGCCCGTCACGCCTGGATGTTCAAGTCCCAGCAGATGTGGAAGCATTATGGGTACGTGTTGTGCCACAGGCCCACCTGCGCCACACTGCTTCCATCATAATCTGTGTGGCATACCATCCGCCTCGCTCACCCACCAGAGACACTCTTATCAATCATCTCATTACCACCTCAGACCACCTCAGAGTTAGGTACCCATGTGCCAAGTTAGTATTATGTGGAGATTATAATGAAATTGACACCACTGATATCCAGGACCAGCTATCACTATCACAAGTTGTGAACTTCCCCACACTCGGTCAAAATACCCTTGACCTTATCTTAACTGACTTAGCGGACCAGTACCAACCACATTCAACCAATGCCTCCTATCGGGTGTAGCACACACTTATCAGTGCTCTGGTCCCCAGCTGCCACTCCCACTCAAGTACAGAGACCCTACATCAAGACCTACAGGCCGATTACTGACTCTGCAGTGCGCCTCTTCGGGCAGTGGATAGTTCACCATCCCTGGACTGAAGTACTTAGCGTGGATGACGTGGAAACCAAATGAATAAATTATACCAACACCACCACGGAAGCTCACCACCACTTCTTCCCCGAGAAGTCCGTCAGATCTCACCCAGCTGACTTGCCCTGGATCACACCTCGGATCAAAAGACTTATGCAACAGAGAGACAGAGCCTTTCATCTCAATGACCACATCCGCTACAGGTCCCTTCGCAACCGAGTCATCCGCGAAATACGCACTGCAAAGAAGTCCCACTACCCAACCAAATTACAACACCTGAAGCAGACCAACATCAGTCAATGGTATGGTAAGCTTAAAGAACTCTGTGGACTAAACAATAAGACACACCCCCCTCCCTTTCCTTAGCCATCTCACTAATGTTGACGCAGCTGAGCAAACAAATAACCATTTCGCTACTATATGCCAGACGCTCTCCCGGCTTGACACAACCACTCTCCCTGCTTACCTACCAGTCCCCCTTCCCACTGACTTAGTAGAAGAATTTGAAGTCGCAAAACGCCTGGACAAACTAAAATTAAAACGCTCTACCACCCCCATTGACTTACCAATGAAACTCTTCAAGGGGTTCTCCCCGGAGCTTGCTAAACCCCTATGCTCCATCATCAATGCTTCTCTCAGTCAAGCCAGATGCCCAACTGACTGGAAGACCTCTTATGTATCACCTGTGCCCAAGTCAACCAGCCCACAATCCTTAAATCAGCTA
The DNA here is from genome assembly GCF_018991925.1 of Homarus americanus. Lineage (NCBI taxonomy): Eukaryota > Metazoa > Arthropoda > Malacostraca > Decapoda > Nephropidae > Homarus > Homarus americanus. The sequence continues at coordinate 101,338 of NW_024712526.1, forward strand.
CGACCTATTGCAATCACCCCAATACCCAGCCTAATCTGTGAAAGTTTTGTGTTCGCGTGGGCTTATGCTGATATTGCAGGAGTCGTAGACCCTCAGCAATTTGGCAATATGAAAACTTCCTCCACCACTCACTGTCTTGTCAGCTTTCTCGAAAATATATACCGCCATCTCGAGAAACGAAAAACGTCTGTAGCTGTCGCCTTCATTGATTTCACTAAAGCATTCGACCTAGTCAACCACAATATAATCATCAACAAAGCTATTGACCTCGGGCTTCGGAGAAGTCTTATACCATGGCTTACAGACTTCCTCAGTGACCGACGCCAAGCTGTAGGCTTCCGAGGGGCTGTCTCCACCTTTCAGTCACTCACCTGTGGCGTCCCCCAAGGCACCAAGATGGGACCACTCTGCTTCATTATGCTCATCAATGATGCCCTAAGAGAAACCCCTGCTCGCTGGAAATATGTCGATGACTCCACCATTGGGATCAGCGTCAACAATTCTGCTCCCGACTATACCGCCCTTCAGGATTTATTGAACAGTCTCCAAAACTGGGCCACCAACAACCATGTCACCATCAACCATACCAAGACCATGGTTATGCACATAAACCTCTCCTCCGACATTGTCCCACCTCCTTCCATTACTTTAGGTCCGAATACACTCCAGTTTGTAGATTCCACGAAGCTCCTCGGCGTCACCATAGACAACAAACTAAATTGGAAACCACGTCAGTGAAGTTGTCAAATCCTCCAGTTTCCGTCTCCACCTCCTCCGCCGACTCAAATCCCTCGGAGTTCCTGCACCTGAGCTCCTCAGTGTTTACACAACATTCATACTTCCCAAGCTCACCTATGCCTCCCCTACCTGGTCTTCCTCCCTAAATGCCACACAACGTAAACATCTAGAAAAAGTGCAAAAGAGGGCATGCAAGATTATTCTCTCCCCTTCCTACTTCACATATCAAGAAGCGCTCAACACACTGACCCTTTCGACTCTCATTGACCATCACCACGACATCATCTGCAAATTTGGTAAGAAGCTTCTACACCATCCTCGACACCGGCTCCTACTACCACCTGAGATCCCTAGCCCGAGAATTGCTGTTCGACACTACAACCGCATCCAGCCCATACGTGCACGAACTGATCGCTATAAGAACAGCCCAGTCCCAACCATTGTAAAAATTATCAATAACTTGTTATAAACCAGTGTATTCACTCCCTGTAAATACTACTTCTTGCACTGTCACTATGTTGAAATGCACTGTAGTTTGAGCTTTTCCCCATCTAGTTATTATATATCTTACTTGTATCACTTATGTTACTTGTATATTATTTGTAATTCGAAACCCATTCCCCAAATATGTAACTGTATATTTTCAGCCTTCTGGCTGCCAAGCTCTTTCAATAAACCGTTAATTATTATTATTATTATTATTATTAACGAGGCTTTGCTTCGCCGCGCCTTCACCAGCTGCAAGCAGGCGGAGAATGAATCCTTTGACGACTTTTTTGTACGTTTAAAGAGTTTGTTGGAGGAGATCGACGTCTGCAAGGCGCACAGCCAGGAATGTGAGGAAGTCTGGATCAAGCACGGGATCTTGACAGATGTCAGGCAAGAAGAGTTGGTGCAGCGACTCATCCCCCTGGACGCTTCCTCCACACTCCAGGTGGTAGTAACTGAATGTCGGTCATACGAGGCCACCAAGTCCGCCACCTCTGCCTTACGGGCCGCACCTGCTGTGAGAGCTATCTCACAGTACAAGAAGGGTAAGAAGGCGGCCAACAACGTGAAGGCTGCTGCACTTTCTTCCACGCCTCCGCCTAGTGCTTCCTGTGGCAGCTGTGGAAAGCAGCATGGCCCCAAGACATGCCCGGCCGCCGACGCACTGTGTCGTGGATGTGAACGTAAGGGCCACTGGTCTAACACAGACAGGTGCCCTGCACGAGGCCACAAGTGTCAGGCCTGCGGTCGCTATGAACACTACGACAAGTGCTGCCGCCAACACAAGTCCAAAAAAGCCCGAGACAAGGAAGAAAGCAGCTCACTTCCCTCGGGGTGGTTCGCAAGCAGCCGCCTTCAGATGGCCTACACAGCCCCAAGCAGCAGCTGAGTCACATCAGGAGGGTACAATCGACCACACGCCCCAGGGCTACCCCTTCCCCTACCATCCGCGTCGCCGACACACACGGTGATGTGTCGGGTCACATCGAGGGGATACCTGACACCGGCGCTGATGCTACGGTGACAGGCCTGAAGCTCCTCCAGAAACTAGGCCTCGCCAAACGCGACCTGGGACCACCGCCGCAGCTGCTGTACTACGATGCGGACGGTTCCCAGATGCCGGACGCTGTGGGCTCCTTTCAAGTGGAGATCACCTACGGCGACAGGTCGTGTCACGGATGGATGGACGTGCAGCCTGCTCTCGCTACACCCTTCTTGTCGTGGGAGCACTGCAAGGAGTTAGGTGTGGTGCCCAGAGACTTTCCTGAGCAGATCCCTGCTGCTCGGTACACCACCAGCAGGGTGAGTGAGTCAATGAGAAACGCGCCTGGCGCTGCCGCAGAGAGCTGTCCAGAACCCGCGTCCACTCCAGCCCTGCCTGCACCCAAGTCACGGCTGCTTCCTCTTCACAGCGAGATGTCTCCTTCAGCCGCAAGGGCCTACTTCCTGAAGGAGTACTCGGAAGTGCTGGTGACGAAGGAGGCCCTACGGACCACGCCACTGAAGGCTATGGCGGGTCCGCCTATGAGGATACACCTGCGGGAAGATGCGCAGCCATTTGCCATACACACTCCCCGGTTGATCCGTCTCGCCTTCAGGGATTCAGTTAAGAAGGAACTGGATTCCATGGTGGCCCAGGGTGTCATCGTACCTCTTGGTGACGACCCGTCCCCTTGGTGCCACCTTCTAGTCACTGTGGCTAAGACTAACGGTGGAGTGCGGATTACTACCGACTTGTCTAAGCTTAAGAGCCAGGTGTCCCGTTCCGCCAACCCATCACCCACACCTTTAGCAGCTATACGGAGTGTGGACCTGAAGGTACGGCACTTTTCGACAATGGACGCCCTCTGTGGTTACTGGCAGATCCCACTGAAGAAGGAGGATCAGCCACTGATCACTTTCATCACGCCTTACGGATGCTTCCGCTACTGCCGTGGCCCTATGGGATTCGCTGCTACGGGGGACTCCTTCTGTCTCCGTGGTGACATGGCACTTCAAGGCGTGACCAACTGCGTGAAGGTAGTGGATGACGTCCTCCTCTACGATGAGGACTACCTGACGCATCTTCGCCGCATCAACGAGGTACTGACCAGGTGTAGGACGCACGGCATCACTCTGAATGCCGAGAAGTTCGTCTTGGCCGCACCTACAGTGTCTTTCTGTGACTACCGATTCTCGAGGGATGGCATTGCTGCGGATCCGGAGAAAGTTCGCGCCATAGCGGACTTTGCCAAACCTGCCAACCTTACGGATCTCAGGTCTTTCATGGGCCTGGTGAACCAGCTGGCAGAATTTTCTCCTGACGTCTCCGACGCTGCCGGGCCTCTCCGCCCCCTCATGAGCCCCAAGAGGGACCCCTGACCATGACCTCGCCTTTCATAAGGTGAAGGAGGCCCTGTCAAGTCCACCTATCCTCGCTACTTTCGACCCAGCGCTCCCCACCGTCCTCCAGACAGACGCCTCGCGCCTGTATAGGGTTGGTTACGCCCTTCTCCAGGATGACGGTGGAGGAAAGTACCGGCTCGTACAGTATGGCTCTCGCTTCCTCACCGATGCTGAGTCTCGCTACGCTACCATCGAGCTGGAGATGTTGGCAGTGGTATGGGCCTTATCGAAGTGCAAGTTTTACTTGATTGGCCTACAGCACTTCGACCTCATCACAGACCACAGGCCCTTGGTCCCCATTCTTAACCACTATTCGCTGTACGCCATCGAGAATCCCCGCCTCCAGTACCTGAAGGAGAAAATTTTGGCCTTCGTCTTCACCGTGGCTTGGCGCGCAGGTAAGGAGATGTGCATCCCGGATGCCCTCTCCCACTCCCCAGTCAGCAGCCCGACACCTGAAGACGAGATGCTCAGCACCGAGGCCAGTTTCTCCGTCAGCAACATCGTCACTTTGCAGGCCGTACAGTCCCTCGCCAGCACCCAGCCCTCGGTGTCGCCACCCGACAGCGATCTCTCCCTTGAGGAACTACGGACCGTGGCACGCGACGACCCCTCCTACACTCAGCTGTTGGAGAGTGTGAGGAGTGGGTTCCCTCGCGACCGTTTTGACCTCCACAACGCCCTACGCCCGTATTGGAAGATACGTGAGGACCGCTACGCAGATGGGGACCTTGTCCTGTACGGTGTCCGTGTGGTCGTCCCTGCAGCTCTCCGTCGTCGCGTACTGGCCCGCTTACACGACAGTCATCGTGGAGCAGAGGCCACCAAGAGCCGCGCAAGGCAGGCTGTGTACTGGTCCGGCATTGACGCGGATATCGTCAATACGATCCGTGCCTGTGAGCCGTGCCAGATCATGCAGCCCAGTCAACAGCAGGAGCCCCTCTTGTGCGACGACGAACCCACGAGGCCCTTCGAGTCCGTGTCGGCTGATTTCTTTAGCACAGCTGGGAAACATTTCCTAGTTGTCGCCGACCGACTCTCTGGCTGGCCTGTGGTAGTAATCTGTGGCTCGGACACGACGTCCGCGGCCACCATTCGCCACTTCCGGCACTTCTTTCGTGACTTGGGCGTCCCTGTACGTCTGCAGACGGACTGTGGGCCACAGTTCACCAGCCGGGACTTCACAGGATTCCTGGAGCGTTGGGGAGTCCGCCACATCGTGTCAACACCCCACTACCCACAGTCAAACGGCCATGCTGAGGCTGCGGTCAAGACAGTCAAGCACCTCATCCTCAAGGTGCCCCCTTCAGGCAACATAGACTGTGAGGCGTTTGACAAAGGACTCCTGGAGTTACGTAATACTCCCACCCACACAGGACGCTCCCCTGCCCAGATCCTGTATGGTCACCCTCTCCGCTCTTGTGTTCCTGCACACACCAAGGCTTTTGCGAAGGACTGGCAGACCAGAGCCGAGAGCTGCGACCGCCGCGCCGCTTCACGTGCCCAGGACGCCAAGGCTCGGTATGACGGCTGCGCCCGCCCTATTCAGCCACTGGAGATTGGTGCCCTTGTTCGCGTCCAGGACCCGATGACGACACGTTGGGACAAGGTGGGCATAGTGATGGGCGTCGGCCGGTCGCGGGACTACAAGGTCAGGATGCCGAGCGGCCGCGTCTGGTGGAGGAACCGCCGCTTCCTCCGGCCAGTCCCACCCCCTGCTGCTGGCCCCCTGACCGAGGATGAGTCCCCTACACCTCACGAGGATCCGCCCCACAGTGCACCTCGACGCTCGGAGTGACTTAGGACTAAGAAGTCCGCTCAAGACAAAGACTATGAGCGTGAGGGGGGAGGGAGATGTAGGTTATATATCTAAGCTACTGTGCCAAGTAGCAACCTTGTATATAAGCTGCTGTGCCGAGTAGCATCTATGTATTTAATTATGTGGCAACACTGCACGTGTTATGTGGCAACATTGCCCCGAGGCTGCCATATGGCAATGCAGCCTCAGTCTGACTCCGTGGGTCGTGCATGGCACACGCTAGTCACTACTTGTATTTCTCCTATCCGTTAATAAATCGACTTCAGTGTTACCCGGTGTTTCCCTACCCATCACTGCCTTCTTCAGGGAACACTTGGAACCTTCAATATCCACTACAATACTCCCCCTTCCCTCCAGGAGGTGCAGGAGACTTGTTGTTGGCAGGGTTGTATCCCACATGTGAGACATAATTGGCGGTGCAGGAGACTTGTTATCTGCAGGGTTATATCCCACATGTGAGACATAATGGCGAGGGTGTGGATGAGCCGGCCGCTACGGGAGACAACTTTGTCTAGATACACGAGATCTGTGGGAGAAGCAGAGGGAGAAGGAGGGTTGTGGAGGCGAGGAATGTGGTGCTTCTCTCGCAGCAGGTAAACAGTCTTCAGTAGCGCCGGGTGGGGTGTCTGGGTCCACGTCAAGAGCAGGGGCCACGTCAGGAGGGTCCATGACAGCAGCAGGGTGCAAGACAGCAGCAGGGTCCACGACAGCAGCAGGGTGCAGGACAAGAGCAGGGGGTACCTGAGGGAGAAAAGAGGGTGCCCAGAAATGTTGTGGGCGATTTGGTGCTGCAAAGGGTAATGACGGAGGTTATGGCGCCTACCCGTCTCCGTCGATGTCGCTTCACCGTGTGGTTGCAGGGAGCCTCACAGCGTCTAGCGTTGGCACCAAAACGTTGATGGTACCAACAGGGGGTAGATACACTGTGTTGGGGGCTGGGGGCTGGGGGCAGGAAGAGGAGCAGTTGCATGCTTAGAGGGGCAGAGCTGCTCTAGGGTGTCTAACCTGCGGTGTTCGGACTGTAGTTGTAGAGCCGATGAAGCTGCTTCTGTGTGGATAAGCCAGTCTTCAATGTTGTGATTGAAGACTGGGAGAGTGATCAGTTTCTTCTCCATCCTGTGTGAGTGCGATTCTCCGGGGGTCACTATTTGTGGGGTTTCGTGATGTTGGTTCACACTCAGGATGGGTTGGAGAAAGGAAACTCACAATGCTCTCTCTGTATACATATTGTATTGGATGTACAGGGCAGCTTGGTGCTGGGAAGTGGCAGTGTGGTTACAAGCGTGGAGTAGAGAGCTGGTTAGTGAGGGTGCTCAGAGGAGGTGTTGCGTGCTGCATGGCTGTAGGTAGAAGAAGGGCAGGTCACGGCGAGGTGAGGTCTTATATAGCCGAGGTAGGCGTGGCTTGATAGTTGACCTCCGCTTTGATAGCTAGGCGGCGCTGGATGCCGACCTTAGACCACGAGGCGTAGGCTGTGGAATTCGAAGAGGGGTCGGCTAGTCAGCGACAAACGGCAGTTGTAGTTGTAGGGGAGATATCCACTACAATACCATGAGAAAATACCACTGGGTCTCTGCTATCGCCGCCTGTCAAATTGTTTATGGCTCTTGTGACCACACCATAAACTTGTCCTCAAGGGTTTTCTGTTGGTTAGGCCTCGTCCTTATGTTGCCACTTTAGAGTTAGTGTTACCAGTTATACTGGTACACAGTTAAGGTAACTTATTATTATTATTTTTTTAAGTAGTCACTGTTATTTGTTGTTATAAGTAATTTTGGGTACTTAGAATGTTTATTTCTCTCTAATTCACTAGAAATCACTGTGTATTTTTTTTATAGCTGGAACTCTGAAGCACTGATTAAGTTGATTGTAGGTTCATTTTCACCGCTGCTACCATTGTTTTAGTTGTGATATGATATCAAACTAACTCACTTGTTAACACTTGCCTTAACGAGTGTAGGTTAGTCGCTGGTACCTTTGATGCAGCTGAGTGAGATATCAGGTAATCTCACGGCATGTCACCTTTGATACAGTCGTAGATTGGTTGATAGTTGAAATCGTCACACCTGTCCTGGGTTGTACTTGCAATTATCTCAGCTTGTAAGTCAAACAAGACACACAGGTACTGTTCTCTTCACTCGTTGTTCCTTGGTTTAATGTAAACACACGTGGTGATTTTCTGGTTATATTGGGTCGTAATGTCTGTACAATTATTTGGTATTGACAGACTAATGAGCATTAGCTATTAGCTTGTAATTAGGTGATATAATTATAGAGAGGCACAGCCTGGAGAGCTGGTCTCACCCCACGACTTTAGGGTATCATGCCGGGCTGAAAACTGGTGAGAACTGGGCTGAACTCGCTTGAGTCTGGTGCCTGGTGGTTGGAGGGTAAACACACTTCAACAAGGTCATTAACTAAACAGCCTACCCACACACTGGGGGTTGAGTCTGTAGTTTTATGGGCTGTATACAGGAGAAGGTGTGAAAGGACAAATGTTTATGGGCTGTCCACCCTAGGAGGTGTGACAGAACAAATGCTTATGTAGCTGTATGCTCAATAGTCTGGGTGATAAAATGTATATAACGAATATATGTCCATAGCCCATATTTATATAATATTAATGTGACTGAGGCTAATATAGGCTGTCGTAGTCTACTTCACCAGGTGTTAGATGACACCGTCTCAGTCTACTTCACCAGGTGTTAGGTGAGACTGTCTTACTCTACTTCACCAGGTGTTAGGTGAGGCTGTCTTAGTCTACTTCACCAGGTGTTAGGTGAGGCTGTCTTAGTCTACTTCACCAGGTGTTAGGTGAGGCTGTCTTAGTCTACTTCACCAGGAGTTAAGTGAGGCTATCTTAGTCTACTTCACCAGTTGTTAGGTGAGACTATCTTAGTCTACTTCACCAGTTGTTAGGTGAGACTATCTTAGTCTACTTCACCAGGTTTTAGGTGAGGCTGTCTTAGTCTACTTCACCAGGTGTTAGGTGAGGCTGTCTTAGTCTACTTCACCAGGTATTAGGTGAGGCTGTCTTAGTCTACTTCACCAGGTGTTAGGTGACACTGTCTTAGTCTACTTCACCAGGTGTTAGGTGAGACTGTCTTAGTCTACTTCACCAGGTGTTAGGTGAGGCTGTCTTAGTCTACTTCACCAGGTGTTAGGTGAGACTATCTTAGTCTACTTCACCAGGTGTTAGGTGAGGCTGTCTTAGTCTACTTCACCAGGTGTTAGGTGAGTCTTAGTTGAACTACTTCACCAGTTGTTAGGTGGTTGTCTTAGTCTACTTCACCAGGTGTTAGGTGAGACTGTCTTAGTCTACTTCACCAGTTGTTAGGTGAGACTATCTTAGTCTACTTCACCAGGTGTTAGGTGAGACTGTCTTAGTCTACTTCACCAGTTGTTAGGTGAGACTATCTTAGTCTACTTCACCAGTTGTTAGGTGAGACTATCTTAGTCTACTTCACCAGTTGTTAGGTGAGACTGTCTTAGACTGCTTCACCAGTTGTTAGGTGAGACTATCTTAGTCTACTTCACCAGGTGTTAGGTGAGGCTGTCTTAGTCTACTTCACCAGTTGTTAGGTGAGACTGTCTTAGTCTACTTCACCAGGTGTTAGGTGAGGCTATCTTAGTCTACTTCACCAGTTGTTAGGTGAGACTATCTTAGTCTACTTCACCAGTTGTTAGGTGAGGCTGTCTTAGTCTACTTCACCAATTGTTAGGTGAGACTATCATAGTCTACTTCACCAGTTGTTAGGTGAGACTATCTTAGTCTACTTCACCAGTTGTTAGGTGAGACGTTCTTAGACTACTTCACCAGTTGTTAGGTGAGACTATCTTAGTCTACTTCACCAGGTGTTAGGTGAGGCTGTCTTAGACTACTTCACCAGTTGTTAGGTGAGACTATCTTAGTCTACTTCACCAGTTGTTAGGTGAGACTGTCTTAGTCTACTTCACCAGTTGTTAGGTGAGACTATCTTAGTCTACTTCACCAGTTGTTAGGTGAGACTGTCTTAGTCTACTTCACCAGGTGTTAGGTGAGGCTGTCTTAGTCTACTTCACCAGGAGTTAAGTGAGACTATCTTAGTCTACTTCACCAGTTGTTAGGTGAGACTGCCTTAGACTACTTCACCAGTTGTTAGGTGAGACTGTCTTAGACTACTTCACCAGGTGTTAGGTGAGACTGTCTTAGTCTACTTCACCAGTTGTTAGGTGAGACTGTCTTAGTCTACTTCACCAGGTGTTAGGTGAGGCTGTCGTAGTCTACTTCACCAGTTGTTAGGTGAGACTATCTTAGTCTACTTCAACAGGTGTTAGGTGAGACTATCTTAGTCTACTTCACCAGTTGTTAGGTGAGACTGTCTTAGTCTACTTCACCAGGTGTTAGGTGAGACTATCTTAGTTTACTTCACCAGTTGTTAGGTGAGACTGTCTTAGTCTACTTCACCAGGTGTTAGGTGAGGCTGTCTTAGTCTACTTCACCAGTTGTTGGGTGAGACTATCTTGGTCTACTTCACCAGAGTGTTAGGTGAGACTGTCTTGGTCTACTTCACCAGGTGTTGGGTGAACTGTCTTAGTCTTCTTCACCAGTTGTTAGGTGAGGCTGATGTAGTCTACTTCGCCAGTTGGGTGAGACTATCTTGGTCTGCTTCACTTGTTGTTAGGTGAACTATCTTGGTCTACTTCACCAGTTGTTAGGTGAGACTATCTTAATCTACTTCACCAGGTGTTAGGTGAGACTATCTTGGTCTACTTTCACCAGGTGTTGGAATTGAGACTATCTTGGTCTACTTCACCAGTTGTTAGGTGGGGCTGTCTTGGTCTACTTCACCAGGGTGTTAGGTGAGGCTGTCTTAGTCTACTTCACCAGGTGTTAGGTGAGACTGTCTTAGTCTACTTCACCAGGTGTTAGGTGAGACTATCTTAGTCTACTTCACCAGTTGTTAGGTGAGACTATCTTAGTCTACTTCACCAGGTGTTAGGTGAGACTATCTTAGTCTACTTCACCAGGTGTTAGGTGAGACTATCTTAGTCTACTTCACCAAGTGTTAGGTGAGACTATCTTAGTCTACTTCACCAGTTGTTAGGTGAGACTATCTTAGTCTACTTCACCAGGTGTTAGGTGAGACTATCTTAGTCTACTTCACCAGTTGTTAGGTGAGACTATCTTAGTCTACTTCACCAGTTGTTAGGTGAGGCTGTCTTAGACTACTTCACCAGTTGTTAGGTGAGACTGTCTTAGTCTACTTCACCAGGTGTTAGGTGAGACTGTCTTAGTCTACTTCACCAGGTGTTAGGTGAGACTATCTTAGTCTACTTCACCAGTTGTTAGGTGAGACTATCTTAGTCTACTTCACCAGTTGTTAGGTGAGACTGTCTTAGTCTACTTCACCAGGTGTTAGGTGAGGCTATCTTAGTCTACTTCACCAGTTGTTAGGTGAGACTATCTTAGTCTACTTCACCAGTTGTTAGGTGAGACTGTCTTAGTCTACTTCACCAGGTGTTAGGTGAGGCTGTCTTAGTCTACTTCACCAGGTGTTAGGCGAGACTGTCTTAGTCTACTTCACCAGGTGTTAGGTGAGACTGTCTTAGTCTACTTCACCAGGTGTTAGGTGAGGCTGTCTTAGTCTACTTCACCAGGTGTTAGGTGAGGCTGTCTTAGTCTACTTCACCAGGTGTTAGGTGAGACTGTCTTAGACGACTTCACCAGTTGTTAGGTGAGACTATCTTAGTCTACTTCACCAGGTGTTAGGTGAGGCTGTCTTAGTCTACTTCACCAGGTGTTAGGTGAGACTGTCTTAGTCTACTTCACCAGTTGTTAGGTGAGACTATCTTAGTCTACTTCACCAGTGTTAGGTGAGACTGTCTTAGTCTACTTCACCAGTTGTTAGGTGAGACTATCTTAGTCTACTTCACCAGTTGTTAGGTGAGACTATCTTAGTCTACTTCACCAGTTGTTAGGTGAGACTGTCTTAGACTACTTCACCAGTTGTTAGGTGAGACTATCTTAGTCTACTTCACCAGTTGTTAGGTGAGGCTGTCTTAGTCTACTTCACCAGTTGTTAGGTGAGACTGTCTTAGTCTACTTCACCAGTTGTTAGGTGAGGCTATCTTGGTCTACAACCACCAGTTGTTGGGTGAGACTATCTTGGTCTGCTTCACCAGTTGTTAGGTGAGCTGTCTTGGTCCTAGCCACCAGTTGTTAGGTGAGACTATCTTAGTCTATACCAGTTGTTAGGTGAGACTATCTTGGTCTACTTCACCAGTTGTTAGGTGAGACTGTCTTAGCCTACTTCACCAGTTGTTAGGTGAGTCTATCTTAGTCTACTTCACCAGGTGTTAGGTGAGGCTGTCTTAGACTACTTCACCAGTTGTTAGGTGAGACTATCTTAGTCTACTTCACCAGTTGTTAGGTGAGACTGTCTTAGTCTACTTCACCAGTTGTTAGGTGAGACTATCTTAGTCTACTTCACCAGTTGTTAGGTGAGACTGTCTTAGTCTACTTCACCAGGTGTTAGGTGAGGCTGTCTTAGTCTACTTCACCAGGAGTTAAGTGAGACTATCTTAGTCTACTTCACCAGTTGTTAGGTGAGACTGTCTTAGACTACTTCACCAGTTGTTAGGTGAGACTGTCTTAGACTACTTCACCAGGTGTTAGGTGAGACTGTCTTAGTCTACTTCACCAGTTGTTAGGTGAGACTGTCTTAGTCTACTTCACCAGGTGTTAGGTGAGGCTGTCGTAGTCTACTTCACCAGTTGTTAGGTGAGACTATCTTAGTCTACTTCACCAGGTGTTGGGTGAGACTATCTTAGTCTACTTCACCAGTTGTTAGGTGAGACTGTCTTAGTCTACTTCACCAGGTGTTAGGTGAGACTATCTTAGTCACTTCACCAGTTGTTAGGTGAGACTGTCTTAGTCTTCTTCACCAGGTGTTAGGTGAGGCTGTCTTAGTCTACTTCACCAGTTGTTAGGTGAGACTATCTTAGTCTACTTCACCAGGTGTTAGGTGAGACTGTCTTAGTCTACTTCACCAGGTGTTAGGTGAGACTATCTTAGTCTACTTCACCAGTTGTTAGGTGAGACTGTCTTAGTCTACTTCACCAGGTGTTAGGTGAGGCTGTCTTAGTCTACTTCACCAGTTGTTAGGTGAGACTATCTTAGTCTACTTCACCAGGTGTTAGGTGAGACTGTCTTAGTCTACTTCACCAGGTGTTAGGTGAGGCTGTCTTAGTCTTCTTCACCAGTTGTTAGGTGAGGCTGTCTTAGTCTACTTCACCAGTTGTTAGGTGAGACTATCTTAGTCTACTTCACCAGTTGTTAGGTGAGACTATCTTAGTCTACTTCACCAGATTGTTAGGTGGGGCTGTCTTAGTCTACTTCACCAGGTGTTAGGTAGAGGCCTGTAGTCTTCTTCACCAGTTGTTAGGTGAGACTGTCTTAGTCTACTTCACCAGGTGTTAGGTGGGGAGCTGTCTTAGTCTACTTCACCAGGTGTTGGAATTGAGACTGTCTTAGTCTACTTCACCAGGTGTTGGGTGAGACTGTCTTAGTCTACTTCACCAGGTGTTAGGCAGAGGCTGTCTTAGTCTACTTCACAGTTGTTAGGTGAGACTGTCTTGAGTCTTCTTCACCAGTTGTTAGGTGAGACTGTCTTGGTCTCTACTTCACCAGTTGTTAGGTGAGACTGTCTTAGTCTACTTCACCAGGTGTTAGGTGAGGCTGTCTTAGTCTTCTTCACCAGTTGTTAGGTGAGACTGTCTTAGTCTACTTCACCAGGTGTTAGGTGAGGCTGTCTTAGTCTACTTCACCAGCTGTTAGGTGAGACTGTCTTAGTCTTCACCAGTTGTAGGTGAGGCTGTGTAGTCTACTTCACCAGGTGTTAGGTGAGACTGTGCTTGAGCTACTTCACCAGTTGTTAGGTGAGACTATCTTAGTCTACTTCACCAGTTGTTAGGTGAGACTATCTTAGTCTACTTCACCAGTTGTTAGGTGAGACTGTCTTAGTCTACTTCACCAGTTGTTAGGTGAGACTGTCTTAGTCTACTTCACCAGGTGTTAGGTGAGGCTGTCTTAGTCTTCTTCACCAGTTGTTAGGTGAGACTGTCTTAGTCTACTTCACCAGGTGTTAGGTGAGGCTGTCTTAGTCTACTTCACCAGTTGTTAGGTGAGACTGTCTTAGTCTTCTTCACCAGTTGTTAGGTGAGGCTGTCTTAGTCTACTTCACCAGGTGTTAGGTGAGTCTGTCTTAGACTACTTCACCAGTTGTTAGGTGAGACTATCTTAGTCTACTTCACCAGTTGTTAGGTGAGACTATCTTAGTCTACTTCACCAGTTGTTAGGTGAGACTATCTTAGTCTACTTCACCAGTTGTTAGGTGAGACTGTCTTAGTCTACTTCACCAGGTGTTAGGTGTGACTATCTTAGTCTACTTCACCAGGTGTTAGGTGAGACTATCTTAGTCTACTTCACCAGTTGTTAGGTGAGACTATCTTAGTCTACTTCACCAGTTGTTAGGTGAGACTGTCTTAGTCTACTTCACCAGGTGTTAGGTGAGACTGTCTTAGTCTACTTCACCAGGTGTTAGGTGAGGCTGTCTTAGTCTACTTCACCAGGTGTTAGGTGAGACTGTCTTAGTGTACTTCACCAGGTGTTAGGTGAGACTATCTTAGTCTACTTCACCAGTTGTTAGGTGAGACTATCTTAGTCTACTTCACCAGGTGTTTGGTGAGACTATCTTAGTCTACTTCACCAGTTGTTAGGTGAGACTATCTTAGTCTACTTCACCAGGTGTTAGGTGAGACTATCTTAGTCTACTTCACCAGTTGTTAGGTGAGGCTGTCTTAGTCTACTTCACCAGGTGTTAGGTGAGACTGTCTTAGTCTACTTCACCAGGTGTTAGGTGAGACTATCTTAGTCTACTTCACCAGTTGTTAGGTGAGACTATCTTAGTTTACTTCACCAGGTGTTAGGTGAGACTATCTTAGTCTACTTCACCAGTTGTTAGGTGAGACTATCTTAGTCTACTTCACCAGGTGTTAGGTGAGGCTGTCTTAGTCTACTTCACCAGGTGTTAGGTGAGACTGTCTTAGTCTACTTCACCAGGTGTTAGGTGAGACTGTCTTAGGACTTCACCAGTTGTTAGGTGAGACTATCTTAGTGTACTTCACCAGGTGTTAGGTGAGGCTGTCTTAGTCTACTTCACCAGGTGTTAGGTGAGACTGTCTTAGACTACTTCACCAGTTGTTAGGTGAGACTATCTTAGTCTACTTCACCAGTTGTTAGGTGAGACTATCTTAGTCTACTTCACCAGTTGTTAGGTGAGACTATCTTAGTCTACTTCACCAGTTGTTAGGTGAGACTGTCTTAGTCTACTTCACCAGGTGTTAGGTGTGACTATCTTAGTCTACTTCACCAGTTGTTAGGTGAGACTGTCTTAGTCTACTTCACCAGTTGTTAGGTGAGACTATCTTAGTCTACTTCACCAGTTGTTAGGTGAGACTATCTTAGTCTACTTCACCAGTTGTTAGGTGAGACTATCTTAGTCTACTTCACCAGTTGTTAGGTGAGACTATCTTAGTCTACTTCACCAGTTGTTAGGTGAGACTATCTTAGTCTACTTCACCAGTTGTTAGGTGAGACTATCTTAGTCTACTTCACCAGTTGTTAGGTGAGACTATCTTAGTCTACTTCACCAGTTGTTAGGTGAGACTATCTTAGTCTACTTCACCAGGTGTTAGGTGAGACCGTCTTAGTCATCAATGAACCTGGTGAGTTTCTTCGAGACTTTTTATATAAATTTGTTAGTTATTCCTATATTGCTCTTCTTAGCATTAAGTGCATACACTCAGTACCATACAAGGGGTCGAACCCATTTTCATTATATTTTTATTTTCATTAATCAGTTACAATTTTTGCTTCACATACTTGATGAAGCTCAATGCTACAAAGTAAATTTTTAGCAAGAAGGACATTATAAATGACCCATTAATAAATTGCATGGTGGTACCCAGACTAGAAATTCCACAATTACTAAAGTGAACAAAATGCTGCACTGGTTGTGACCAATTCTTTCGTGACTTCATCTTTTGTTAATGCTTAAATTTACACATTTTACACAGCTATTGTGTTTATTTCCCATATCACTTTAATGGTGTGACCCATCTTCCAGGCTGCCTATCGTGCAGGGTGGTACCTTCAGCCTGTTGGTGCCCACCATTGCCATCATCAACACTAACTTTGAGAGTTGTGACCAACTGCCGCTGGCCAACATGACTGCTGAGCAACGTGAGGAGGTGTGGCAGGTCCGCATTCGGGAAATTCAGGGTGCCATAGCTGTGTCTGCTATCTTTCAGGTTGTCATTGGATTCACAGGTAATTGTCAGGTTGCTGTTTAGGGGGTGAGTCCAGGCACACACCATGTTTGTGTTGTGCACTATAGTGCTTCTTCTGTTCTAATGTTTCAAGATGTACACCCCAGAATTTTGATGAAAGTTTGCCCTGTAACATGGACAGTAGTAGACAATGGTATGTCCAGAGTAAATGATGTATGAAGTGTCATAGACCAAGGTCTAGGATGAAAATTACTACTGTACTATATACAGGGTGTTTCTGACACATGTTTCATAATTCTGGGGGTGCATTCCTGATACATACTCCATACTGTTAAATGACTCCATCACCATTTATCAATATCCCACAGTTTCAGAGTTATACCACAAAATTGGTTGGGTATCCTGGCAGGTGGATGGGGCCCTGTTCCATGGCCACCTCAATCACCTGGCCAAAATCCCCTTGACTTTTAGTTGTGGGGTCACTTTAAAAGGAAAGAGTATACTACAGAGGTCCCAACTCGTGAGGAATTGTGGGGCCGAGTGCAAGACAGTGCCACAATTATTCACAACACCCCTGGACTCTTCGAATGCGTACAATAGTCACCTTTGCGATGGGTTGAAGCTTACATTCAAGAAAAAGGCTAGATCATTTAACTTCTACTGTAAAATCAATATAAGATAGCTTGTGATTGTAAATAAATTGTTTAAGTGACATTGGATATTTCATATATGCTCCGTAGATTTTATCACATTCCAACCCCCAACTGTCATGTTTCAGAATATTTGTAATGAGGCTTTGAATAAGAAGTTATTCTGCATCCAAAAAACTTAGCAAGGAGCAATACATTTCGGAGTATATTCATAAACCCAGATCACACGGAAATGTAGAGGGAACAGCACAAAAATCTAATGGAGTCCTTGAAGCAGAGAAGGGAGACGTCAATGAGGAGCCGGGACAGATGTACTTGGGGTATATACAAGGGGAGGGTAGTGGGAGCAAGAGCGCCATCACAGAACCAGGAAACAGTGGGACACCGCCATCCACTTTATCTCCCACCCAGGAGGAAGCGAGCGCCATGTAAACAATGTCATCTCTGACCACACCCCACAAACCACAAGGGATACAGTAAACGAGGCAACTGCAGAGAATGGAGGTGGTCTGGAGTCTATACCAAGACCGGAGACATTACAGAGTACAATTTCCTGCTTGAAAGCCATGTACACTAATACTGACACGTTCTTCGACAAGAGAGCGGAGTTTGTAACACGACTGAGGGTACATCAACCCGATATAGTAGGTGTTGTAGAATTGCTGTACAAAATCAGAAGAATCGATCCGGAGGAATGTGAGTTCAATATATATAGATATGACTCATTTACGAACCTTTCTCAAGCATCTTACAAGAGGGGTGTGGTTATCTATGCTAGGCGAGACCTTAGAGCCAGCCAGGTGAGGGTGTGGGGAGAGGATGTTTTCGAAGAATCAAAGTGGTGTAAAATTAAATTGAAGGGAAGAGACTTACTTATTGTCGGGTGTATCTACAGATCCCCAAACTGTGGTTTATTGAACCAGAGGAACTTAAAAACCTTAATTGACAATGAAACTGTGCAGATCCCTAGCCACCTCCTTGTCACGGGGAACTTTAATTATGGCAACATCAAGTGGAGAAATGAATCTACGCCAAACGAACTAAATAACCCTGCCACTCTTTTTATAGAAACTCTGAGAGACAACTTTCTATTCTAACATGTTAAAGATCCGACTTACTACAGAGGGGAGCAAACACCCAAATCACTGGACCTCATTATAACTAACAAGGAGGGTATGGTGGCCAATCTGGAACACCTAGCCCCCATTGTCACCCGTCACTACGAAACGTTGTCATTCAGATTTAACTATTACTTGGTTCATGACAAAACACTGGCCTGACTTACTAAGGAATAAGAACGCAGTTGCTACGCTGAATATCATAGACAGCAGCAGTCGGCAAAGTTAAAAAGAAAACTCAGGTTTTCGAGATGTGGTTTAGGACAAATGATGAACAGGACAGGAGGCTGTATGCCAAATCCAGGAACCAAGCAAAATCAGAGTGTAGAAGGGCTGAAAAGGAGTGAGATCAAGTCAAACCCAAAAGCTTTTTACCACAACGCAAAGTCGAAATTAAAAACGCGAGTAGGCATATCGGACCTGAGGCTTGAAGGTGGTAGTTGTGCAGATTCTGACCAGGATAAGGCGGAGGCGTTGAACAAATTCTTTTCCTCAGTGTTCACAAGAGAGGATGCGAACAATCTTACTGCGTTTGAGAAAAGACGGTTTGACACAGAGCTGACTCACATTGTGTTCTCGGAAGAGGTTATAAGAAATAAACTGTCAAAGCTAAAGATTCACAAGAGTCCCAGAAATGATATGGTGCATCCCAGAGTGTAAAGAGAACTGTGTAACGAGTTTGCGGAGTCCCTTAAGATCCTGTTCTGCAAATGCCTGGAGGAGCAAAAGCTCCCCGATGACTGGAAGATGGCTTATGTGAGTCCTTTATTCAAAAATGGAGATTGTCACTTCAAGAATAATTATAGTCCAGTGTAAAGTACTTGAAAGCATCATAAGAGATCCCGTGATTAAATATCTGCTACGAAACAACCTTGGAAAGGAATACCAACACGGTTTTATGCCGGGAAGATCCTGCTTAACACAATTACTCAAGGTACTAGATGTTTGGACTAAAATTCTAGAATAAGGCGGAAATATTGACAATATATACCTAGATTTTACCAAGACTTTTGACAGTGTATCCTATGAAAGGGTGAGAATCAAACTGGAAGGGTACAGGATTCAGGGAAGTGTTCTCGCGTGGATCGGAGACTTTCTGCATAACCGCAAACATTGTGTGGTGATAAATGGTACAAAATCGTTATTTATACCTGGGACGAGCAGAGTACCACAAGGCAGTGTATTGAGCCCATTGTTGTTTGTCTGTTTCGTTAACGACATGCCAGAAACTACACACTTCGCCATACAAATGTTTGCGGATGATGCCAAGTTATTTAGGGAAATTAAGAACTAAACAGACTGTGAAGAGCTGCAGAAAGATCTCGATGAGCTTCAAGAATGGTCGCGGAAATGGCTGCTGAGATTTAATGTCACGAAGTGCAAAAGGATGCATTAATTGAGACAGAATGCAAAAAGGACCTGGGTGTGTATGTTGATAATGAACATGAGTTTTCGGGCCATTGTGAGAAGAAGGTGAATCAGGCAACGAAACTAGTAGGTCTTATAATAAGGTCGTTTAGATATCTGGATGGTTCATCGCTGGTCACAATCTTCAAGAGTGAGGTGCTTCCCCATCTGGAGTATTGTCACCCTGTCTGGTCCCCGAGGTATGCTAGAGATTGTCAATTGACTGAAATTTTTTAAAGGAGGGCCACCAGACTGGTGCCTGCTCTACGAAGAGAGATTAGAACGCCTGTAACTACCTAGCTTATACTACAGACTACAGTTGTGTGGGGCGACCTAATCGAAGATTATAAACATCTCAAGGGGCACTACTCGGTCGAATTGGAATCTTCTCATAAACTAAAATGATGATAAATAGTTCATTATCATAAAAATGCTACCTTTGGTTTCTTTAATATTTATCCTGACAGTGATACAGCCGAAAATAGATCCACCAATCACAATCACCTTTACATACTGTATGTATATTATGTATGCTGGATTATATATTATGTATGTATATTATGTATGTGCTCCATTTATGTATTATTCATTCAGCCTAGCTAGCAGCGTGTGGCAATGTTATTACCATATCCCACATGCTTAATTAATGTGCCCGGCGACGTATGGAAGCTGCTAATGTATCACTTGCCATACGTCGTCTATAGCAGTTGACCAGGAGCCTAGCTGAGGAGTGCTACCCCCCCTCTGTGTACATACTCTTATCCAGTAAACCGAACCTACAAAACTATACAGGTGTTTGTGTTCTCTCCTGTATATAGAACTTATTACCCAGAACACCTAACATGGCGCAGTGCGTAATCTTACTGGATAATTACGAGTGATTAGTGCAAGTTTGTGAAAGCCGGCTTATGGACTCCTTCCCTGCGTCAACCAACCGCCGCCCGTCATCCCTCCTCGAAGAATTTCGCAACTTTGAGCAGTGTCAGTGACAGTGATTTTCTGTGAAGTGTTTAGTGCATTGTGTGTTTCGTGCCATTCATGTGTGACCTTGTTCGAACGGATTCCCAAGGTATACGGCATGTTCTGGGCATTTGTTGGGAGTAGAGTTCAGTGCACCCTTCTCTAACCGCGTCCTGAGGGTAACTGGACGGACTGCCAGTCGCCGCACTTCTCCAACCCCCCCTCACAGCGCCGCCTCCACCCCCCCTCACAGCTGGGGCGAGACGCTTTGCCCGCCCAGCACACACACACACATACATGCACTAACACTTGCTGACCGCGCGGCTCCCTTATATATATTTTATATATATAACCTACTTATCTGTGTATTTAATTAATTTTTTTGTCTGAAATCTTGTTGATACGACGGGCTGACCGGTCAACACTGATTTAAGACACAGTACACAGATGAAGTAGTTATGTCTCATGCCTTACGTAGCCGTGGAGCCAGCGCCTGGATGAGTCAAGCGGATGATAGTCCCCCAGAGATGGATGACCAGGCCGGCCACGACGCTCCAGCTCCCACAACATCGCGCAGCCCTTCACCTCAATATTCAGCGTTGTCTCCAGAGATAATTGCCTTAATGAAGTTTATGAGAGATGAGAGACGCGAGGATGAAGCTCACAGACGTTTGGCGGATGAGCACAGAAGGCAAGCAGAGGCAGAACGAGACCACCAACGGAGAATGGAAGACAGTGCACGGTTTGAAGCCTTGATATCTTGCCTCACTGTTAACCAAGCCCCTGGCTCTAACACTGCCTCGGTACTGAATGGTTCAGATACCTCATCCATGCTTCCTTCACGCCCCCCAGCCCCACCTAAAGCAGCAGCTCAAACACCGCCCATCTTGGAGCCTGATGTGAATTTCCAGACTTTTCGTGAATGGCGGCGACGGTGGACTGATTATGCTACAATGGTGGATCTCCAGAGTTTGTCACAGCCGAAACAACTCATCCAGCTGCGTATGTGCCTGTCCTTGGAAGTTCAGCGTGTCTTAGAACATACGTTGCAGGTACCCCCAACCTCTTCGCTGTCTGTAGAGGAGGTACTGGACGTTCTACAACGGCACATCAAAGGACAGCAGAATGAAGCTCTGCGCAGGAGGGAATTGTTTAGCTGCAGACAGATGGAGGGTGAGTCTTTTGACGCTTTTTATGTACGTCTTAAGAGAGCCTCGGAAGAGGTAGATATATGTTAGGCCACCACCAGCAGTGCGAGGAGACCCAGTTGAAGCAGGTGATCTTGATGGGTGTTAAGGACGAGGAACTTGTCCAACGCCTCACCTCCCTCGACTCTTCCTCTTCTCTTCAGGATGTGTTGACGATATGTCGCTCCTATGAGGCTGCCAGGTGTGCCACCTCTGCCATCCGAGCTCCCCCTACAGCTGTACGTGCTGTTTCCCGGTACAAGAAGGACAAGAAGTCTGCTCCTACACCTTCGCCCACCACGTCCACGCCCGGTTCATTTTGCAACAACTGTGGTAAGCAGCACGGAACACAGGTGTGCCCAGCTGCTCAGTCTACCTGCAACAGTTGTGACCGTAAGGGCCACTGGTCGCTCACAGTACGGTGCCCAGCCAAACGCGTCCAGTGCAATGTGTGCGGTCGTCTGGGCCACTATGACAAGTGTTGCCCTACCCACAAACCCAAGGGACAGCGTCGGCGGAAGCTTCAGCGCCCTTCCACCAGAGAGGGCCGCCCACAGTCGCCAAATCAGAGGCACGACGACCCTGGACAAAGCCCGACCCATTTTAGGAGGGTGTACTCCTCGCATCCCAGGACCAAAGTCCCCCAGTACATCAGCGTCATCGTGACCTACGGCGGTGTGTCATCCCGTCTTCAGATGTTGCCCGACACCGGCGCTGATGCTACAGTCATCGGTCCCCAGCATTTGCGATGCTTGGGGCTCTCTCCAAGCGATCTAGGACCGCCTCCCGAGGACCTCTGCGTCACGGCAGATGGTTCACAGATGGCCCCAGCCCTGGGTTCACTCTATGCACATGTCACCTTTGGCAACAGGTCGTGTCAGGCCTGGATTGACGTGCATAATGGTGTCCCGACTCCTTTGCTGTCCTACAGACATTGCCAAGAGTTGGCCATCATCTCCCAGGACTTCCCAACACCGATTCTTGAGGTAAAATACGCCAACAGGGTGCACGAAGGGAGCAGCAACTACCCTGCTGCCGCCCTACCCCTACTTCTGGCCAGTGACACCTCTCCTTCGGTAGTTGTCCCTGCTGCATCACGTCCCCACGTCTTGGCTCGCCTTCACGACAGTCACCGTGGAGCTGAGGCCACCAAACGACGTGCAAGACAGACTGTGTTCCGGCCTGGCATCGACCCCGACATCTCCAATGCTGTCCAGGTGTGTAAGCCCCGCCACGTATTACAACCCAGCCAGCAGCAGGAACCCTTCATGAGTGACGACAACCCCACCCGCCCCTTTGAGTCTGTGTCGGCCGACTTTTTCTGTGTGTCAGGAAAGTCCTTCCTTGTTATCGTCGACCGTCTCTCTGGTTGGCCGGTTGTCATCGAGTGCGGTAATGACACGACGTCTGCCGCCACCATCAGCAAGTTCCGCCACTACTTCCGTGACGTGGGCGTTCCTGTACGCCTGCGAACCGACGGAGGGCCTCAGTTCACAAGCCGGGACTTCGCTGTGTTCCTTGACCGATGGGGAGTCCGGCATGTGTTGTCATCGCCCCATTACCCGCAGTCCAACGGCCACGCTGAGGCTGCTGTCAAATCCCTGAAGCACCTCATCCTTAAGGTGGCCCCTTCTGGGAACATTGACTGCGAGGCCTTCGACCGGGTCTTCTTGAACTCCGCAACACACCTAACTACACCGGACGCTCCCCTGCCCAGGTTTTGTATGGACGCCCCCTTCGTTCTTGTGTCCCTGCTCACCCTCAATCCTTCTCCAAGGAGTGGCAGGCCAAGACAGAGGATTGTGATCGCCGAGCCGCCGAATGTGTTCAGGACGTCGTCGCCTGCTACAACGACCACGCCCGTTCTCTCCCCAGGTTGAGTGTCGGCACCCAAGTCCGTGTTCAGGACCCGACCTCCCTACGTTGGGACAAAGTAGGCGTAGTCATGGGTCTCGGTAGGTCACGGGACTACCAGGTGCGGTTACCCAGTGGTCGTGTGTGGTGGAGGAACCGCCGTTTTCTCCGCCCCGTAACAATGCCTTCTGCTGGCCCCGCCACCAGTGTTGAGTCCCATACCCTTCCCAGTGATGAAGTCCCTCGACGCTCAGAACGGATCCAAAAGAAAAGGTCCGCTCAAGACTTTGCTATGAGCGTATAGGGGGGAGGGAGGTGTATGTATATTATGTATGCTGGATTATATATTATGTATGTATATTATGTATGTGCTCCATTTATGTATTATTTATTCAGCCTAGCTAGCAGCGTGTGGCAATGTTATTACCATATCCCACATGCTTAATTAATGTGCCTGGCGACGTATGGAAGCTGCTAATGTATCACTTGCCATACGTCGTCTATAGCAGTTGACCAGGAGCCTAGCTGAGGAGTGCTACCTCCCCCTCTGTGTACATACTCTTATCCAGTAAACCGAACCTACAAAACTATACAGGTGTTTGTGTTCTCTCCTGTATATAGAACTTATTACCCAGAACACCTAACACATACAGCCTTACTTTACCAAGTATTGCCACGTAAAATTGTGAGTACGAGACCCAGGGTGGGGTCAGTGCATCTTTGGTTGACTGTCCATACTTAGAACTGGCGGTCGTCCGCCCCACAAGGGGTCACAGCTCAAGATTGAAGAAGCCACAAGTCTAGAAAACTGTAAAGGCAATTTTTTTTGGAGTGAAAGTTGTGAACTCTCGGAACAATCTGCCGGAGAGCGTTGTGACGGCACCGAGTGTGAGCTCATTCAAGGCCAGCCTTGACCAACAATGGCGCAGGCATATAGGCATATATATATTTAGGAGCCAGTGCATGCCCAGTATCTACCAACAGTGCGTATCAGAGAAGTGACCGACCGCCCAAGTGGCTAACGAGCCGATCAGTGGCAAAGAGGATAAAAGTAAAGGCATTATAATTCCAATGATCCTGAAGTCGTTCATCCTTATGTATGTCTCAGAAAAACACCCCCAGGATTATAAAACATATTTCAGAAACACACTGAATAGGTAGGTAGAATCTAAGGCTGTCTTTGGCAGATAAAGGAAAGACACACTGTAGTAATTGTTCTAAGCTTGTGTTGTCTTGGGATAATAGTGGTGGCCAGCTGAAGACCATGTCAGATGTGTTAAAAAGGGGTCTAGGAAGGTGGTCTAAATGTGGCTAGGCTTATTGTAGTTCCCTACCTTGGGTCATGAAGCGAGTTGACCTAACTCCAGCCTTCATGCCATACCCAAGGTTTACATCATCCTTACAGGTAAACTATGGTAATTAGTCAACCATATTTTTTTTAATAACTGTACACAGTACTGTAGTTTAATAGGTTTAGTGTCTATTGTTCATTTGTCTCCACTTCCTCCTCCCTAACAAAAAATATTTTAACTTTACTTTTACATCCACTCAATTTTGATTCAGGGATAAGTGTTTCTTGGTTGCCCTTTAACCCACACAGGTTTGGTCTTGAATATGGCTAAACATATTTATCCATCAGATATTTCACTTTGTTCACTAATAGTTTGCAGGAAGAATTTGCAATCATATTGTTCAACAGGTTGGCTTGTAAAGTGCTCCTTGCTTCCTCCCACATTTTATTATAAGCTCCATCATTTTGTTTAATCATAGTTTGTAATGCTAACCTACTAAGTACACCAACAGTTATAGTAACAACAATAATATTTATTCAGTAAAATCGTCATACAAGTTTAATGAGGGTGTCAGCCACACCGAGGTGAGGTGAATGAGTTCCTCATGAAACACCAGTACCACTGATGCCACGCTCACTTTTACACCTCGGGTGTAGTGCAGGCGATTCCACGCTCCACATTTGTCAATCATTAGATCGAAGTACAGTGTATTAGATTTTGTGATGGAAGAGATTCAACTTGAGAAAGAGCAACATGAACAATGAGTAAACAAATAATATCTGTATTCTGTACCATATGTTCATGTGTTGATTTAATCTGTAATTCATAATTAATAAAATGCATATCTCTATTTTGTTGCTGTAACACTTTTGAATTTTTTTGGCAGCACCTGTTTAGAAATAAAACAGAACTTGTGTGTGATCAGGTAACTCACTCAGCACTGTACTTATTGGTAAGGAAGATAAATATGTTATAAAACACAGCTGAATATCCTTCCTTGGTTCTAGGGCTGATGGGCGTCCTGCTAACATGGATCACACCCTTGGCCATCGTTCCTACAGTGACACTCGTAGGACTCTCACTGTTCAGTGTGGCAGCAGACAAGGCAGCATTCCACTGGGGCATCTCCTTCATGTAGGTCCATATGGGACCCTCCTTGAGGTGTCCTGCTTAGGATCCGGTCAAGCCAATAAAAAGTTGAGGTTATGGAGAATATTTGACCTTTGATGAATATTCTGAAAATAAAATCTTATGTTTTGTAGTAATTAACATTAGTTTTCTTTGCTTTGCTGTTTTCGTCACTTTATCTCTCTTGCCATTTCTTTTCTTCATTCTCATCTATCATTTCTTTCCTCTTTAATCATCCTTTCCTCCCGCTTTACTCCTCCTCCTTTCCTCCCTCTATACTCCTCCTTATTTCCTCTTCCCTCTTCTTTCTTTTCTCTTCTATCTTCCCTTTTCCCTTCCATTCTTCCCTCATATTTCTCCTTCCTTACTCTTTTCCTCATCCTCCTTTCTCCTCCCCCTCTCTCTCTCCCCCTCCATCCTTCACCCTCCTCCATCCCTCACCCTCCTCCATCCCTCACCCTCCATCCCTCACCCTCCTCCATCCTTCACCCCCTCCATCCCTCACCCTCCTCCATCCTCGCCCTCCTCCATCCTTCACCCTCCTCCATCCCTCACCCTCCATCCTTCACCCTCCTTTTCTCATCCTATTCCCTCCTCTTCTCCCCCCTCCCCTTCCTCCTCCTTTGGTCTTCTCTTCATCCTCAGGACAATAGCGCTGATGATCCTGTTCTCTCAGTACTTGAGGGATGTGGCTGTGCCCTTCCCCACCTACAACAAAAACTCAGGTTGTGCGGCCTCTTACGTCTACATCTTCAAACTCTTCCCGGTATGGACAAATTATTTCCCAGGCAAGAGCAAAGAAGTAAATCAACAAATGTATAGATTTACATAAGGTCATTCATAATTCTTAGAATTTTGTAGATTTATAACATTTAAATTACTGCTTTTGTGTTAGTTGCTACCATTACACAGGTCCTGGTGCAAAGCGGCAATATTGACATTGTATAGTAAGACTTTACGAAGCCATTCAATAGTGTATCTCATGAAAGGCTAAAACAAACTTAATGGATATGGAATTTGGGGATATATCTTGGCATGGATTAAACTTTCTTCACGACCGCAAGCAGTGTGTAGGTAGATAATGGTAGTCAGGGGAGATCTGATTTGTTGTATTCACTCACAAACGCCAACACTAAGAAATGGATTTTATAGAATTACATACTGTACTGTATTGATTCAGAAATCACAATAGCAGACCTTGGCTGTTATGAAAATTATGCTAATTGGATAGACGTGGCACAGAAAAGACCTCATCTCTAGAGCAGGGGTTCCCAACCAGTTGGAAACCCCTGCTCTAGAGGGTAAATATTGTACTGCACCTCTACCCTATCTCACTCATTTGAGGAAAATGGTATGATGGGGAGGATGGTTTGATTAGTTGACTGAAATGGGTTATCAGTCCTGGCTGGTATTAAAGGGGGTGGTAGGGAGACTCTAGGCCCCCAGTTAGTTGCCCGTATTATTGTCTTATGAGAACTAACTGGCATAAGTTTTATGCTAAATTTATCTTCGTGGAAACTCATAGAAAATTACCAAAAAATTTAAGTCATGGAATTTTGTCCTAGGTTGCTATATGGAAGATTATTAGGATAAGGATTATGGTACAGTATTCTTCTAGTTTCTTAATGTCTGAGTTTCTGCAAATTTTCAAACTTGGTGAAATAAATTTACTCCAACCATTTTTGCCAATTATAGCACTTTTGCACAATACTGTAAAAAAAAATGATAAGCTTAAAACTTTTCATTACAGGAACATTAATATCTTTAAATCTCTTAAACACTCTATTACCTTTCCAGTTGAAACTTACCTAAGTCTCTTATATGCTTCATTGAATGTTCAAATTTTTTACTCCAATTTATCATTACTGCCATAAAATAATACAACCAATAAAACAGTCTCAGTGGTGACAGTTGCCTAGATTTGATTCTGGGTGCCTCTATTGATGGCTGGTTCCCACGGGTATTCGTAGTGACTATACATGCCAGAAGAGTGTTTGCCTTGGTGTCACGTGTTACACAATTGTTCATAATAAGGCTGGGAGTGTTAAATGTGCTCACAATGATTCCAAGTGTCTTATATATGCTCATTATGACCTCAGGGTGTTAATAATAATAATAATATCAAGTGAGTTATTTTGTTATTATAATGATTCCAAGTGACCCATAGGTTAAATGACGAATAGATCCTGAATATGAGTCACACATGTCCATAAAGTAAGTGGCTTGTGTGTGCTCAGAATGGTGTCAGGCTACTCACAGGTGCTTATAATGACCCCAGGTGACTAATAGATATCATTATGACCCCAGGTTTGCTCATCATGACCCCAGTGGGTAACTCCTCTGTGTGGAAAGTATTCATCAGTTTTACCTGTCAGTATCAACAGCAATTGTGCATGTAGCCAGGCCAATTTGTATTCGCTTATTTTTGTCCTCTTGCACTTCCAAAATTATGTGACAAGCTTTTTATTTTTAGTACAGTATCTGCAAATCATAAAAAAATGAATGTGTTTACTGTACAGTATTACCCAATTAATGCCTTCTTGAACGATGCACTGAAAATTATACTGCATGAAGAGATGTTTAGCAAGTCCTCTGCCCATATTTCTCTCTCCTTCTGAATACTGTATCCATTAACAACCCATTTAGCATGCACATAAGCAATTGTGCTTTCACCCAATGAATTTCTCATTGCATTCTAAACTTGCCGTGCATCTTTAAATGTATTGATGTTGCTTAATACATTACTGTAGTTTGTGTTGTCTTTCTGACCAATAGTCAGCTTAAAGAAAACTAGGGATGGGTCAGGTGGCTCTAAGGCGAAAAAGATGGGACCTTGACAAACCACATGATGTGCAGTTACCTTTCCTGTCACATTGATCAGTATCATTATATTGACTTCTGTACATATCCAACTTTTGACATTTCCTTTTGTAAAATTAAAGATTCAATTTATGAAAAATCCTAGTCTGTCATGGAAAAGTCAATGAAACTTAATTCCAGATTGTCATGGAAACAAGACACATTTTCATTCTCCTCACTCTTACAGGTGCTGATGGCAATTGTGCTCTCATGGGGGTTCTGTGCCATTCTTACAGCTGCTGAAGTATTTCCAGAAGGCAACAAGGCCAGGACAGACCTAACTACAGGCCTTCTCAGACAATCTTCCTGGTTCACGTTCCCTTATCCAGGTACTTGGACTTGGTACATGACCTTGTTGCTGGGCAACTACTTTTACTCGTATGCAGCCAGGGATAAGCTGGCAATTTTCAAACAACCGTTTCTAATTAAGGTCAAAATTCAGACGGTGGTACAGGTTGACAATCTCTTATCCGAAATCCTTGGGGCCAGAGGCATTTCGGTTTTTGGAATTTTTCGGTTTTCAGAATGGTTAGGTTTTTTTTTTTTTTTTTATATATATAATGTGTACTAGCCCACCCGGGCATAGATCACTGACCCACATTGGGGCCTGGGGGTCGAAAATATAATAAAAATTATAATAATAATAATAATAATTCATAGGCCTAGGTCATGTTTCTCACTTTTGATCTTTTTTTCATTCTTGTATTTCTTTACTGTATTATTATTATTTTATTATTACAGTATTATTGTTATTATTATTATTATTATATTTTATTATTATTATTATTATTATTTATTATTATTATTATTATTATATTTTATTATTATTATTAATATTATTATTATCATTATTATTTTATTTTGGTGTATTTTTATTAAAAATTTTATTTACTATGAATAATTATTATTATTATAATTATTATTATTATTACATTTTCGCCCCCCAGGCCCCGATGTGGGTCAGTCATCTGTGCCTGGGTAAACACTTCTGTGTCATCCTTGTTTAGTTTCAATCTCTTCCTCCTATATCTCACCTGTCTCTTCCCTAATGGTAATTGAACACACACAACAAAATGGTCACTGACTAGCTCCCTTATTATCTCACATTCTCCCTGGACTCCCTGACTGCTTATCATGCAAGCATAGTCTAACCTTCCTCCTTTAATATGAGTCACTTCCTCATTTCCTAACAAGTAAGCATCTGGGTGATCTTGTAAAAATTGCCAAAATTTTATACCATTACAATTAATTCTCCCCATTGTTTCGAGTCTTGGATGTCGAGCATTTAAATCTCCTACAGCCAAAGTTGAGTCCAAAAACATGCAATCTGGTAAGAAGTTGAGGTCAAAACAGCCTCCAGAAATATAAAAATTTGCTATGTTCAATTCTCCTTCCTTCAAATATAACTTTATACAGACGCTTTCTATTCCTTGTACTCTACTCGGGCTTCCAACTAGTTCTGCTGGTATGGAATTCTTAATGTATGTTGAGACCCCTCTTATACCTTCACCCGAATAGAGATGAAATCCCTTATATCCAGACAGTTTAAGCAGGAGGCCTTTCCTGTCCCCAGTCTCTTGAAGGGTAATTATGTCAATATTATTTTAAGGGTAAAGTAATGTACATCTGTCACTCTATTTCGTAGACCATTAACATTCCAGGACATTATCTTAAGGCTAGCTAGATCCATGATTAATATTTACACATTTTACATCCTTTCCAATCAGATTCTTTAAGAAGGCCCAATCCTCCTGCACAGATTCCCATTTCCTCAAAAGTTTTTCTTTATCAGCATCTTTACACTTTACCAACACATTTTTAAAACTTTCAGTTGTTGCTCCCTGCACTACACAATCCTTTATTTTCCTCTCCTTCCCTTTAATACTTATTTTAAGCACTGAATTTTTCAAAAGCTTGAGTTCTTCACTTTCCTCTTTCCCTTCTAATTCTACATTACTCACAGCTTTGTTTTCCCTTTCTTTATTTATCAATATATCAAGTCTTTTCTCTATCACTTCTATTTTCTGATCTAACTTTTGCAAAAGCTGAAACATCTTACGCACCTCTTCTCCCAGAATTTCTTGCACAGTTTTATCACTAACCTGGAGGGCTGCACCACTACTCTCACTGGCTACTTGTTTATTACTCTGTTTGTTCCTGGCATCAACAACTCTTCTGGCCGCAAGCGCAGTCCTTATCCTTCTTGAATCTTCATGCCAGGCATTCTCAGGGATCACTGTCTCCACTGTCTGTGTGTTCCCCTGCTGTCTTGTCACTGTCAGACCACAGCGTACTTCTTCAGTGTTCTCTAAATAATTCCTTTGTTGGTCACTTCTCATACGTGGCCTCATCTCGCATGCAATTGAACTAGCATTGTGAGTTTTACCACAATTACAACAACAAGGCTTCACTTTCTCTCCTGCTTTGATCTTGTCCTTACAGTTGCTAGATTCGTGCCTCTTCCCACAGAATCTACAACGTGGGTCCAGTTGACAGCTCCAGGCCTTATGTCCCCATCTGCAACACTTGAGACACATTATTGGTCCCTCCACATATACTGCCACCTTCCTATACCCTGCTCCTGTGATGGACACTTTCTCTGGAACCTTTCCTCTCATTAGAGCAATAATCTGGCTTCTCTCTTCTCCCCTTATTAAATGCCTCTTGACCCAAACAAATCTTTCGTCATCCAATAAGTATTCTGGATCCAGTATTACAGGGTACCTGAAGATTATAACCATTGTAAGTAGTATGTCACTCTCCTCTGGCAAAACCATCAGTAATCCCTTGTACCCAACAGTTGTCAACATTTCCACAGCCTCCATGGTCCCCACTGTAAGATAAGGCTTGTGTGTGCCTTCTTTCAAAAGAGGCTCAAAGCTGCGATGCTCCCGTCCTAGTTGTACTGCCCATTTTAATTTTTCAAGGAAGGTCATCGGGCATGACTGTGGAAAAATTAATCTCTTCCTGACACGACCAACTTCACCTTGTGTGTGTTCTTGTCTGCTTCCTTCAAATTCCATACTTTGCTCTGTTCTTGATCCATTCTCCACTATCTCCTTTCTGTTATTTCCATTATTATTACCACCCACATACGTTTTTTGTCCTAGATTTTTTTGTCTCTTCTCCTTTCTCACTTCTTCGCTTTCACTGTCCTCTTGCCAGCTTGTCTCCCTCATCCTTTTAGAAATTTCTTTCTTTTTCACTACCTCTTTTTGTAGCTGTATTTTCTCACTTTCGAACTTCCCTTGTGCTTCTTCACTCGTATTAGACTCATCACTACTCAACTCAAGGTCTTCAAGAACTTCGTCCAATACTATCTTTTCTTTACTCTTCCATGTAGAGTTCTTAAGCGATAATTCACTTTCCATGGGGCAATGTTGACATCCCACAACACCCAGCCAGGAGTGATGGGACCCCGAGCAGTTATTTTCGTGTGGTAAACAGTAAGTTCCCAACACCAAAGTTGCTTGACGATACTTATCTTATCCTCAGGTCCTTATACACAAGTAGGTAAGTCTATATATCCTTCAGATAATGTAATAGGCTCGAAAACATCCCAAATTTGGGAGCTAGCACTCACAGCTGTGTTTACCAGTGCCCGCCACACACCCTATGCATCACCAAATTCTCTGGCAGATTGCTCCAAGAGTTCACAACTCCACTCCGAAAAAGTTACCCCTCACAGTTATCCGGACTTGCGGCTTGTATTAGCCGCTATCAACTAATATTATATAAATATGGGCTAAGGACGTATATTCATTAAATACATTCTACCACCCAGACTAATGAGCATTAGCTATTAGCTTGTAATTAGCTGATATAATTAGAGAGAGGTACAGCTTTGAGAGCGAGGCTCTCGACACGACGTTATGGTATCATGTCTGGCTGTGTACTGGTGAAACTGGCTGACCTCTCTTGAGTCTGGTTGTTGGAGAGTAATCTATACATCAACACAGACATAAAATCTAAACAGGCCGACTCACACAGGGAGGACTGAGAAGTAGAATTTATGGGTTGTATACCCGAGGTGTGAAACAACAAATGTTTATGGGCTGTCCACCCTAGGAGGTGTGACAGAACAAATGCTTATGTAACTATATGCTCAATAGTCTGGGTGGTAGAATGTATATAATGAATATATGTCCTTAGCCCATATTTATATAATATTAGTTGATAGCAGCTAATACATCGCTCGGCTACCACCCACCTAGTTCCACGCGGTGTAATATCCGCGCAGATAAGCCCTATGTGCACCTAACCTTGTTATAATGGTGTGTGTGCTTTAGCTAAGCTGAGATCTTCAACCTTTATGTAAATGGTGATTGAGATTCAATGAAACTTGCCTACAGTGCCTTTCTAAAATGTTTCTGCAAGTACCAAAAATACTCGTACACTGAATAACACAAATGGTCAAGGTTGGTATCACAAGATAATAAAAATGAATAATAGTTGCTAAGTATACAAAAATATGTTTCACTTATATAAGAAATTTGTTTTTAATAATTTTTATTTTTATTAGAACTTATAATGAGTTTGCTGAACATTGACTATTGGTTTTATGTATTTATAAATCATAAATTCAAATTCACGTAGGAAGGAAACATTTTCATGGGTTGGCAACGTTTTTTAGGGAAATGGCTAGTAACTGTTAATTGTCTGGCCTCATCTAGTAACCCTTAACTTGCTCTTATCCTGACACAGCAAAATTAATCTGTTCCGTGGAGAAAAAATTAAAATACAAAAAATACTGAACATTTTGAAGGTGTGCATGGACACAGATCTAGGTGTAAAGATATTGAGGAATGTGTATGCTGAGCATAATAATATATGCTAGTGTCAATATGACGACCTCCAGTGTGTCAGCATTTCCTGATCATCTATAACTACTAAGATTAGTCATTTGCTAATACAAGAAGTTCAGTTTGTTTAACTAATGTCAAAATTGTCAGTTTATTTTATTAGGAATAGTCCCATATATCATGCATTAAAATTAGAAGTAGAAAGCAATATGATATATATACAAGAATAACATCATAGATAGGGGTTAAAAAGTTACTCCTCACATTTATCCGGACTTGCGGCTTCTTTAACCTTGAGCTGTGTGTCCCCTTGTGGGGCGAGCGTCCGCCACCTCCAGGTAAGGACACCTGACTGAGTAGTGCCCTCTGAGATGCTTGTACACCTCAATCAGATCTCCCCTTGCCCGTCTGTAGTACAAGCTAGGCAAGTTATAGCGCTCCAATCTCTCCGGGTAGCTGAAGTGCCGCAATGCAGGTACCCATCTGGTGGCCCTCCTTTGGACATTTTCAATCAGCTGACAGTCCCTAGCATATCTCGGGGACCAGACGGGATGACAGTACTCCGGGCGGGGAAGCACCTCACTCTTAAAGATCGTTACGAGGGACGGACCGTCTAAATATCTGAACAACCTTCTTATAAAACGTAATAACATAGTTGCCTGGTTTACCTTCTTCTCGCAATGGCCCGGGAATTTCAGTTCATTGTCAACGTACACACCTAGGTCCCTTTCACATTCCGTCTCATTTAATGCAGTCTCTTCTTCCCGTTGGGACATATGATACACCTCCTTACCGTTGGTACGTCCCAAAAGCATCCTCTTACACTTCGTGACATTGAATTTCAGCAGCCATTTCTTCGATCATTCTTGAAGCTCACAGTGATCCTTCTGCAGCTCTTTACAGTCTACTTGGTTCTTAATTTCCCGAAACAACTTGGCGTCGTCTGCAAACACTTGTATGGAGGAATGTACAGCTTCAGGCAAGTCATTTATGAAGCAAACAAACAGCAGCGGGCCCAATACACTGTCCTGTGGTACCCCGCTTGTGACAGGTACAGATGATGATTTTGTGCCATTAAACACCACACACTGCTTCGGTCCTGTAGAAAGTCCTCTACCCACGCCAGGACATTTCCCCGAATTCCGTACCCTTTCAGTTTAATTTTCAGCCTTTTATGAGGTGCACTGTGAAAAGCCTTGGCAAAATCTAGGTAAATATTGTCGATATTACCATCCTGATCTAGAATTTGGGTCCCAATATCCATTACCCTGAGTAATTGTGTCAAGCAGGAGCACCCCGGCATAAAACCGTGTTGGCAATCATTTACGAGGTTGTTTCGTTGTAGATGTTCCATCATGGCATCGCCTATAATGCTCTCAAGTACTTTACATATTATGCTTGTTAGGCTCACTGGTCTATAGTTACTCGTGGAGTGACGATCGCCCTTCTTGAAAATCGGACTCTCATAAGCCATTTTCCAATCACTGGGGACCTTTTGTTCATCCAGGCATTTACTGAACAAGATCTTCAGGGGCTGAGCAAGCTCGTTGCCCAACTCCCTCAGCGCTCTGGGATGCACCATGTCCGGTCCGGGACTCTTATGAACCTTTAGCTTTGAAAGTCTATTTCTTATAATCTCTTCTGTGAACACCATGTGGGTCAGTGCTGTGTCGTACAGCCTATCCTCAAACACAGGAAGATTGTTCGCATCCTCTCTTGTGAACACCGAGGAAAAGAAGCTGTTAAATGCCTCGGCTTTGTCCTGGTCAGATTCTGCGTACCTATCATCATCAAATCTTAGATCCGATACTCCTATTCGTGTTTATAATTTCGACTTTGCATGGCGGTAAATCGCCTTTGGGTGTGTCCTGACCTCGCTTGCAACCAGCCTCTGGAACTCGTTTTCAGCCCGTCTACACTCTATCTTTGCTTGGTTCCTGGCTCTTGCATACATCCTCCTGTCCAGTTCATCCTTCGACCCAACCCACGTCTTGAATTTATGGGTTTTCTTCTTAACTTTGTCGACAGCCGCATGGTTCATGTGAAGCGGTCTCCTTGTATTCTAGAGGCTCTGGGTTTGGTCTTGGGAATGTATTTCTTGATCAAATGATTTATTTTACTAGCTATGGTATTTAGTTTAGCGTCTGCGGTCTTATGCCTCTGTGAGTCAGGCCAGTGGATACTCCTTATCTCTTTCCTCATCCCGTCATAATTACCCTTGCAATATTTGCACCTTGGCCTGGTTATGTCGTGCACCGAGTAACAATTAAACCTGAAAGACAGCATTACATGGTGACTGGTGCCAACTGGGGCTAGATGTTCCAGTTTGCCACCATACCCTCCTCGTTTGTTTTGATGAGGTCCAGTGGCGTGGATGTTTGCTCTCCTCTGTCATGTGTCGGGTCTTTCACATGTTGGAACAGAAAATTATCTCTCGGAGTTTCTACAAAAAGAGTAGCAGGGTTCTTTATTTCATTTGGCATGTGCTCATTTCTCCAGTCGATGTCGCCATAGTTAAAGTCCCCCGTGATAAGGAGGTGGCTAGTGTTGAGCCTAGCTACGTTGTCAATTAAGGCTCTTAAGTTTCTTTGGTTTGGTAAGCTGCAGTTTGGGGATCTGTAGATGCACCCGACGATAAGTACATCTCCTTCCTTCAACTTAATTTTACTCCACTTTGATTCTTCAAAAACATCTTTTCCCTGTACCCTCACCTGGCTGGCTCTAAGCTCTTGCCTAGCATAGATAACCACACCCTTCTTGCAAGTTACTTGAGAAAGGTTCGTAAATAAGTCATATCCGTCAATACTGAACTCACATTCCTCTGGGTCTATTCTCCTGTTCTTGTACAACAGTTCTACAACTCCTTCTATATCGGGTTGGTGTACCTTTAGTAGTGTTTCAAACTCCTCTCTCTTATCAAGGAACATGTCAGTATTAGTGTACATGATATTCAAGACGGAATTTGTTCTTGGTAACGTTTCTGCTCTTGGTAGTAACGCCGGCCCCCGTCCATTCTCAGCGGCTGCAGCATTTACTAATACACTGTGTTTTGCAAGATGTGGTTAGATATGTCATTGTTTACACGTCGCTCGCCTCTTCCTGAGTGGGAGGTAGAACTGTTGCCTCTTCCTGAGTGGGAGGTAGAGCGGGTGGAGGGTGTACCACCGCCCCCCGGCTCAGCGCTGGTGTTCTCGGGTGTACATGGGTATAACCCATGTACACCCGTCCCCGTTCAACCTCGACTCCTCCCTCCTCTGTTTCAAGCCGTGCATGAGCTTCCTGTGCTGTTCCCTCTGTAATATCGTGCGATCTGGGTGAATGAATACATTCCGGAATGTTTCGCCCCTTACTAAGTTTTTTGCCTGCCGAATAATTTTGCATTTCTTCTCTTCACTCACTAGTGTGATCTTGAGGGATCGAGGCTTGTCCTCCTGCTTTTGTCCCAGCCTCCTCACATCCTGAGGGAAGGGGGGGGGGGTGGCATATTCAGATCCTCTGTACAAATATTCTCAAACTCCAACGTGTCGTGTGATTTCCTAGTCTCCGCTTTCTCCGACTGGCTCTCAAGGACTCCATAAACTATTACGTTGTTCCTGCGCTCGAAATGTTCCCATTGTTCTTCCTACATTACTCTCCGTCACCTCCCGTGGGCCTTTTAAGACCTGAGCATAACTCCTCTTCACTACCACCTCCATCCAATCGGCTACTTCCTCAGTCTTATCAATGATCTCTTTCCCAACTTGTTCTAGTTTGGCAACCAGCAAGGATGCAGTTTCGTCTTTCGTCCCTAGGACAATTGTTCCTTTATGGCTTGCAATCGCCTCATCTACCTTGAATCTGCAGTCAGTACAATACCAGCAATATCCTTTCTGCTTTACCACATTCTGTAATGTCCTAAAGTGGGTTAGGCCCACGCCATCTATATCCGACAGTAATTGCATGTCAACAGACTTCCTGGTGCCGCTTTAGTCCCAGATTTCTTGCCTCTCGTGGTTGTTGCTGTTTGAGAGGAGAGGGGGGGGGGGCGTGCGTGCAGACTCTGTACGAATCTTTTGTACTCAGCCTTAAGCCCACCAGTTTACCATGTGGTGGACTTCTAATCGTCGGCTTAATAATAACAATAATATTGATCTGTATTATTACTAAGATAATTGTTTCTAATATGTGCCTTGGTAGTAGGGTTCCACCTTAATATTAATAATAAAATTGATCATTATTATTACTATGATCATAATTGTTTCTAATCTGTGTCCTGGTAACAGTGCCTTAGCATCAAGGACCCTTTAAAAGTCCCGCAGGCTCGCTGCTCGAATATATGCCGCTATGACTAATGCTAGCACAATAAATTTCTTCTGACTGAGAAATTTACCTCTCAGTGGGATGACTTCTTTTATAATCACGTCTACTAAATGAAGTCTTAGTGAAGCGAGATGTAGGAGTGATCAGGCCCCTGTGGCAATTCAATGTTATTTAAAGAGATGGAAAAAACAATAACTTACCTCCCTGTGCTGGTCATAGTATGCTGGTCTTAACCTCACGGCACTCTCATTCGTCCAGTATTACTGTCCAAAACAGTTTGAGTTTTCTGTTTTTCCTTTTTTTCGGTTCTCCTCGACGAATTGTTGTTATCTATGTGCTATCATATGCCCACTCGGTCCTTAAGAAACTCTCACACACACACAAAAAAGAAAACTTTCTTTATATTTTCATATCCAGTTCTCGTCAACGAAATATCTCTTTGTGCTGTCACTGTGCCACTGTATCTCCCTGTGAATGGTGGATTGTAGGCACAATTTCAGTCCTTGAGAAAGCACACACACACACACACACACAAAAGAAATACAAATTCTTTGTGGCACCAAAAATACGACTTGGTTACTGCTGGCAGTGGTGCCTTAATTGCTTGCTCCAATTTGTTCTTCACTTCAAATAATTTACAACCTTCTCCGTGGTCAGTGGTGTCGCTATGAACTGCCTTAACTAAAGTCAAAATACTACACTCTATGGTTGGCCTTTGGGTAGTCAATCAACGCTATGAGCACAACTCCAAAAAATAAAAATAAAAGAATCTTGTCATATGGCAATGGTTGTATGCCTCCCGACCTAACGTCGTAGGCTGTACCTCCACTCGGTGGAGAGTGAATTTTTAAATATACAAATGCGACTAACATTACCAATCCTACATCGATTTACACTTTCACATCACTAAAATGATCTTGATGCTCTTATGTAATCACTGTCCACTTTCTGCCGCTCAACAACGAAGTCCTAAATGCCAACACGCTTTGTTACAGAGACGCAACACGAACCCACCCGCACGCAACGCAACGAACAGTTCAAAACTCCTGAATGTATCTAAACCTGCCCCAGAGCTTGTCAAGTCTGGTCTTCAAAGAGCTCACACTCGGTGCCGTCACAACACTCTGGCAGATTGTTCCAAGAATTCACAACAATCACTCTAAAAAATTATCCCTCACCATTTTCTGGGCTTGCGGCTTCTTCAACCTCGACCCCGTGTGGGGCGAGCGTCCGTCAGCTCCAGGTAAGGGCACTCGACTGAGTAGTGCCCCTTGAGATGTTTATACACCTTATTTAGGTCCCCCCTTGCCCATCTGTAGTATAAGGTCGGTAATTTCAGGCACTCTAATATCACAGGGTAGCTGAGATACCGAAGTGCAGGCACCAGTCTGATGGCCCTCCTTTGGACATTTCCAATCAACTGACACTCCCTTGCATATCTCGGGGACCAGACGGGGTGACAGTACTTCAGACGGGAAAGCACCTCACTCTTGAAGATCGCTACGAGGAACTGAACGACCTTTTTATAAGACCTAATAATGTAATTGCCTGATTCCACCTTCTTCTCGCAATGGCCCGAGAACTTCAGCTCGTTGTCAACATACACACCTAGGTCCTTTTCACATTCAGCCTCAATTAATCTAGTCTCTTCTTCCCATTGGGACATATGATACGCCTCCTTACCGTTGGTACGCCCCAGGTTCAATATCATGATGTGTCAGAGGCTGCCTCTTACACTTCATGACACTGAATCTTCGCAGCGATTTCTTCGACCATTCTTGAAGCTCACAGAGAGCCTTCTGCAGCTCTTCACAGTCCGCTTGGTTCTTAATTTCCCGAAATAACTTGGCGTCATACCGCAAACACTTGTATGGAGGAATTTACAGCGTCAAGCATGTCATTTCTGAAGCAAACAAATAACATCGGGCCCAAGACACTGCACTGTGGTACCCCGCCTGTGACGGGTACACATGATGATTTCGTGCCATTAATCACCACACACTGCTTGCGGTCATGGAGAAAGTCTCCGATCTACTCTAGGACATTTCCCCGAATCCCGCACCCTTCCAGTTTAATTTTCAGCCTTTCATGTGGTACGCTGTCGAAAGTCTTGGCAAAATCTTGGTATATATTATTGATATTACCACCCTGTTCCAGAATTTGGGTCCAAATATCCAGTACCTAAAGTAATTGTGTTAAGCAGGAGCGCCCCGGCATAAAACCGTGTTGGCAATTCTTTACAAGGTTGTTTCGTAGTAGATGTTCCATCAAAGCAATTTTTATAATGCTCTCAAATAATTTACATACTATGCTGGTTAGGCTCACTAGTCTATTGTTATTCGTGGAGTGTTGATCGCACTTCTTGAAGATAGGACTCACATAAGCCATTTTCCAATCACTGAGGACCTTTTGCTCATGTAAACTTTGCCCAAATGAACTCTTGAAACTTATTAATTATTAGGTCAGTAAGGTAAAAGGGTAGGTAATAATTCCGATTAATAACTAAATATGGTAAATTGGTAGATAATAATTCCTATTAGTACATAGATATGGTAAATAGAATGGTAATAAATCCTATTAATTCCTAAATATGGTAAATAGATCGGTAATAATTTCTAATAAAGGTCAAATCTTACATTTAAATACCTAAATTACTGCTGGAGCCGCCTTAGTTAAGGACGGTCGGGTGATGGTCAAGTCGAAGGGAATGATTGAAACCCGCCTTTTGACGCATTCAATATTTATTGATGTGGTCAAAACCTGCAGACAACAAGGCGTTCATTAGTATTACAATTTTATCTTAGCTACATAAGGTCATTAAACATAGTGACATAATACAAAGTTCAAAACTCTGTTAATCTTAGTTGTGGTTCATTCCACATTGTCTAATTGCTCCAGATAAGGCAGAAAATGAGTAGGCATAATTAATCAACAATATTTCAGTATTGAGGGGTACGTCATCACGTAGGCTGTACTTACAAGTGCCGGTCGATGTAAATCAGTATGGTGTTTCAAGACAACAGTACTGCATAAATTGTCTAAGCACAAAACTCAGGGACAGGATTGTGAGTTGGTGTGTTCACTACTGCCAGCAGAGGGTGATGTTCAATGTATGGCTGTAAGGGGTGGTCTATGAATTAGGGAAGGCCAGACAGTCACCGTCACCTGCAGAACTGTCTACTCGGCAGAAAATAGGACCCCTCGGCTCCAAACATCCCCTCAGCTCATTCCACTACCCTCTCCTACATCTTCAATACTCTCATAACTAAACTATGTCTAACAATTTATTAACACTATCCACGCGGTTCCCCATGGGTGGTAACACTCCAAAACGCTTGTTCTATGGCTGCGACATTTACAAACATCTGGCGAGGTCACAGGTCGCACGGCCACATGGGAGTCACAACACCTCTACAGTCTACAATGGAGGTCACGACGTATGTGGTCGTAGGCTGAGAAATTTATGTTTGTTTGGGTAAGGTGACACTTGTAGACGGCACATCGGTTGAGGTGCTGGGAGGCGCTCAGTGCTGAGTGGAGGTGCTGTGTAGCTGAAGCCAGTGGCGATAACAACCACTGTAACCAAAATTTTAGGTGACCACTAAAAATTTCCTATTCATGTTATATGTACTATAAATCTCGACTACTGTATATTGTATATAGGTAAATAATTATGCTAAGTTACTTGCTTCTGTCACAAAGCGCACATTTATTCCCTTATCTACCCCACTTCTTGGGGAAAAGTCAGATGGTATATGTGATGAGTAATTTAAAACATTCCTTTTTGAGAGTTTGTGATCACAGTCCTTCACTCATAAAATTCTTGGGCTGTCTTTAATATTCTTCCCATATTTTGCATCTCTTTGGGGGACCCAACTTTTAACCATTCATCCATCCCAGTCTCTACCTTCCCTTAACCCTCCTACCCTCAATTTATTAACTTTGTATTTCTTTCATTGTTAATTAAATGGCCAAAGCATGTAATTTTCCTTAATCAATAAATTCCTATTACTGTACTGTATAGAATTTCTCTTGTTGCACAAGTTAATCTTAGTACTGTACAGCACTTCTTTATTTGTTTTCCTATCAGTAAATCTTATCTTTTGCATTTTCCTCCAACACCAAATCCCCAAACCCTCTAACCTCCTTTTGGTGCCTGCTTTTATTAAATAGCTTGGCAAAATTGGAAAATTGACTGAATGAATATGGGGGATTTAAAAACATAGGTAGAGTTACTGGCAAAATTCTCTGAACACTTGGCAATATCTGGAATCTACTTCTGAGTTATGAATATGATTCGGTTTATATATAATAACACTGTCGTTTATCACATATTATGTCAGAACCATAAAATGAAGAAAATATACTCCTTAATACAAAGAAAAATCTGAGAGAATATGTTTAAATTTTAATCCCCTTCACCTAATGATCCCCAAGTACTTACATGCCAGATACTGTCAAGTGCCCAGGGAATTTTTTCCACTACTGAACCTCTTTCGACCATGATATTTTGTTGCTGTGAATGTATTTGAGTTTACAAACATGACTGAGTAGAAACAATAAAATTCATAGGTGAAAATCTTTCATAGGACCCTTATAAGTACAGTACTGTACAGTATGTATCTTATTGAATTGCTGTCAAAAAGTGAATAGCCTTTGGTACGAAGTATTTTCTCAGTTACCAGTAATACTGTATTTTGTCTATAGAAATTTTGCAAATCATGAAACTGAAGATGCAAGCTTTACCTTTACATCATGAGCAGAACTGTGTAATAAGTCAATTTGTGTGTCCGCAGGTCAGTGGGGTTTGCCGACAGTATCCGTCTCTGGGGTGTTTGGCATGCTGGCTGGTATCCTTGCTTCCATGATCGAGAGTGTCGGTGACTACTATGCATGTGCCAGAATTGCAGGTAATTCATTTGAAAAAGCAATTAAAGAAATGAAATTCTGTATTTAGATTTCCTTTTGTTGGTGAAATACGTTAAATTTAAGGTCTTGGCTACATGTTGATAGGTGTAAGTTGACTTTGTTATGCAATCTTAATGTATTCACTTCTTTGTAATACAGGTACAGTATTACCCCGCTTTACGCAGTTTCACTTTCCGCGATTTCGCATTTACGTGGGACCTCGCCAGAACCGGACTTTCACTTTACGCGGTGCATCTACCCATATACGCGCAGAGTTTCTGGCGCGACGCTATTTTTAAATTCGACCCTCCCGCCTTCTCCCACTTGGGCAAGCCGCGCGGTAAGGTTGCGCAGTGCATGTCTCCGTTGCGTTATCAGTGACGTCATATGACGTATTGGACTGTAATTGGTTTAAAGTAATATGACGTGTCCACCCGCAGGAGGGAGGAAAGACGACGCTTGACCTAGCCGCATCAGTTTCATCCCTCCAGGCCACACCGTGTAAACGTGCATCCATTGTTCTGTAAAATGGCTTCCTCTGGACCACCGCCCCCAGAGAGAAACCTTGCCTTACCTGGACCCAGCCGCCCTAAGCCAAAGAAGATACGACGTTCCCTAACCTACGAAGTGCAATACAAGATCATTCAAGATTTGGAGAAAGGAATACGTCAAGCTGATCTCGCGAGCCAGCATGGAGTCAACGAATCTATGATTCGTACTATTAAGAAGGATGCAGCCAAGATCAAAGAACACATGAGAATCACAAAGTCTGCAGGGGCTTCAATGATCAAGTATTGCCAGAACAAGGTGCTGCTAAAGGTTGAAAATTTGCTGGTGATTTACTTGATTCGTCAGGCGCGGCGCAACATGGCGGTGGACACGCGATCCGTTCAAGAGTACGCCCGTGAACTGTGCGTAGCAGTGTCACGTAAGATGGGAATTGCAGAGCCCAAACCCTTCAATGCTTCCTCTGGTTGGCTGCATAGGTTTAAGAAGAGGAACAAGATCACCAACATCAACATTGGTGATGAAGAAGAGAGTGCTGACCGTGTGGCGGCTAGAGATTTTCCTCCTTTCTTACGTGAGGTTATGGAGGAAGGGCAGTACACCGACGACCAGGTGTTCAACATGGACGAATCCGGTCTATTTTGGAAAAGCTGTCTACCAAGACCTTCGTTGTCCAGTCTGCCAGCAAGATTTGGGGCCGGAAGTTGCAAAAGGAGCGCATCACCGTCCTCTTTACCACCAATGCCTCCGGTACCTGTAAACCCAAGTTATCGGTGATTCACACAGCCCGCAAGCCGCACGCCTACAAGAACGTGGACATGAGCAAGATTAATGTCCACTGGCTGCCAGCACGTTAGGCGTGGATGTTCTCTGCTCTGTCACTCTCCTGGTTTGATGACTGTTTTGTTCCCGACGTGAAGAAATTCTGCGAGCAACAGAATGTTCCATTCAACATTCTGTTGCTCCTTGACAACGCACCAGGACACTCGCCACTACTTATGGATCGTCACCCCAACGTAAAAGTGGTCTTCCTTCCTCCCAACACTACGTCATTAATCCAGCCCATGGACCAGGAGTTGATCTGCAATGTGAAAGCTGCATACTCTGCAAAGAAATTTAAGCTCCTGAACGACTGTACCAACACCAAGGATGAGTTGCGTAACCTGGGTGACACCGATAGCGAGAGCAAAAGCGACGAAGACGAGGACAAAGGAACAAGAGGTGGTGAATCAAGAAGTTCTCGGCAAACAGTTTTGGAAAAAATTTAACGTCAAACAAGCTGTGGACTTCTTTGTGGAGGCATGGGATCAGCTGTCTATAGCTACGATTCGTCGCGCTTGGAGGCATGTGTTGCATGGCATACCAGGTGAGAGGTGGAGTCAACTTGTGACTGGTGAGGTTCAGTCTGTGACAGTGGCATTGGACCTTGCAAGAGAAGCTGCGCACAGTATTACAGCTGAAGGCTTCTCCGAGACCACCAACGAAGGCATCTTGGAGG
The DNA here is from genome assembly GCF_018991925.1 of Homarus americanus. Lineage (NCBI taxonomy): Eukaryota > Metazoa > Arthropoda > Malacostraca > Decapoda > Nephropidae > Homarus > Homarus americanus. The sequence goes on from NW_024712526.1 coordinate 145,570, forward strand.
TGATCAGAGATCCTGAAATGACTGCTGACGAGATGTTGGAAGATGATCACGTCAGTGAAGAGGATGGTGCGTCAATCCCAGAAGAACACAAGTTAACGCATAGTAATATTAAGGGTATCATCGAGTGTGCAGAGAAATTGAAGCTCTTCCTTTCCAACGACCATGACGATGACCGCTATGAAGTCTTCCATACCCGGCTGGTGCAGGCTATGGAGCCGTACATCAAGGTGTATCTAGACAACATCAACACTAGCCGTCAAAAAAGCATTACCAAGTTCTTCGCCCGCAACCCACCACAGCCAGCCAGAGCCAGTGATAGTGACAGTGAAGGCGACTGAGGGATTTGTCAGGGAGGCCCTGACAACTATGACGGATAGTGATGGTGATTCACCTAGTGATGGTGATTCACCTGAGGGCCAGTAATCTGCCCTCTGCCTCGGAGCCAGCCTCCATCCACGTATGCCGACCCATTTCTTCTACTAACGCAAGTGTTAAACCTAACCTTTATTTTTCCTAACCTAACCTTTATTTTTCCTAACTTAACCTTTATTTTTCCAAACCTAACCTCTTCTATATTAATTGTGTGTGCATACCATTATAAAGTTAAGATAATATTTTTACTACAACATACTTTTGTGGCGTCAAAAAGTGGAGTTTGGGGGTTGGGCCAGTCTCCATTGGAATTAATCCCATATGTTCTGTTGTTCACTTTACGCTGTTTTCACTTTCCGAGGTACCCTGTGGGTTCAATTGACCGCGTAAATCGGGGTTCCACTTATACGAATTTCCATTTTTAATTTATTTCTTTCTTTTTTTTACTTTCATCCTCTTCACCACTGATCGGCTCTTTAGCCGCATGGGCGATCGGTCACGTCTCTGTCACGCACTGCTGGCAAGTACTGGGCATGCACTGGCTCTTGAATGTACCTGAACCCGTTCCAGTGTTGGTCAAGTCTTGTCTTGAAAGAGCTCACACTCAGCCCCGTCACAACACTCTCTGGCAGGTTGTTCCAAGAGTTCACAGCTCTCAACCCGAAGAAGATTGCCCTTAGTATAACTTTCATGTTTTTTTGTTTTTTTTTACCACTTATCCGCTTACTAACCATCAGGTGGTTGGTCTATCCAGTGTTAGTACAGTAGCAAACCGTACTCCGGGAAACCTTTCATGTATGATAGGGTCACAGTGGTCACACTGGATAACACCTTTCTCACATGTGTCAGGGTCAAGCAGGATTCGAACCCTTGACGTACTGTGAAGAGATTTGCTCGTTACCACTATAGCATGTATTAGTTAATGGTGCTAAGTTAAAAAAGTCATATTAGATCAATATTTTATCAAGACAGAAAATATCTTAGAATAGACAGCCAAACTGTGGAATGCTATGCCTTCTTTTGTGTTTCCATACTTATACAATCTGTCTCACTTTAAAAAGCTGGTTTTCCGGCATCGTTGTGGTGTAGATTAACACAGTATAACCTTTTTTCTTCTCTATTTTCAATTTCTTTTTGTTCTTTTTTTTCGCCCCCTAGGCCCAATTGTGGGTCGTTTGACCTGTGCCTGGGTGGGCTAATTCCCGCAAAAAAAAAAAAAGATGGGGAAGCACCTCACTCTTGAAGGTCGTGAAAAGCGACAGACGATCCAGATATCTAAATTCTAAACAACCTTCTTATAAGATCTACTAGTTTACTTGCTTGAGTCACCTTCTTCTTATAATGGCCTGAGAAATTAAATTCATTGTCGACTTACACACCCAGGTTCTTTTCACATTCAGTCTCAATTAATTCAGTCTCTTCGTCCTATTGGTTCGACCCAGGTGCAACCTTTTGCACTTCATGATATTAAATCTTAGCAGCCATTTCCTCTAGCATTCTTGAACTTCATAGAGATCTTTCTTAAGCTCTTCACAGTCTGTTTGGTTCTTAATTTCCCTAAATAACTTGGCATCGTCCGCAAACATTGTATGGAGGAGAGTATAGCTTCTGACATGTCATTGGTGAAAGAGAAAAACAACAACGGATCCAATTCACTTCCCTGTGGTACCCCTCTAGTCACAAGTACACATGACGATTTCGTACCATTTATCACCACGCACTGTTTGCGGTCATGCAGAAATTCCCCTTATCCACGCTAGGACACTTCCCCAAATCCCGTATCCCTCCAGTTTATTTCCTAGCCTTTCATGTGATATTCTTTAAAAGCCTTGGCAAAATCTAGGTATATATTGTCTTGTTCTAGAATTTGAGTCCAAACATCTAGTACCTTGAGTAATTGTGTTAAGCAGGATCTTCCCGGCACAAAACTGTATTGGCAATCCTTTAGAAGGTTGTTTCGTAGCATATGTTCCATCATGGCATCTCTTACGATGCTCTCTAATACTCTGCACACTATGCTGGTCAGGCTCACTGGTCTGTAGTTATTCGTGGGGTTGACAATCGTCCCTTCTTGAATATAGGACTCACATAAGCCATCTTCCAATCATCAGGGACAAGCTCGTTACACAGTTCTCTTAACACTCTGGGGTGCAACATTGTACTTTCTGTCTTAACTCTGACTTGTGGTAGCCTGGCGCGAGGGTAAGATATGTGGAACTGTAATAATGGTTCCAAGATATGGGAAGAAAATAAAGGTGGTCACTGTAGGAAAATAATACTCCTAACATACAATAAAATGGTTCATTACAAAAATGCTAGACCTCTGCCTCCTTCCAGTACACACAATTACTACGAGTAACACTCATGTACTTCTCAACAAGGTACAGTACACCTTCCGCATTCACCATTACTTGGTACACCCTTTAACAACACACCACACTAATTTTATACCTCGTACATTTGAGTACCAACAATACAACTTCCAGTATACAATAAAAATGGTGTATTTTCACAAAGCCACATAACACTGTGATCATCAACCGTACAGGTTACCTGAGTATGTAGCTTGTACATAGTAATAGGACATCTGCAGCAGTCCCACAACTAAATTCCTAGAGAGCAACCGTGGTTACAATTCGCCAAGAACAAGTGGCTTACCTCATACTCTTGCTAGCTCTAAACATACATAACACTGGGGATATTATACACATGAATTCTCAAACGAATAACACACCCAAAGTAATCTGTACTTAGCGGTAAACTCATACAACAACACTGCATGAGCGGGTCATGTTTACGTCGTGGGCAATCAACACGCGGACGGTGAACGCGTCCGGGCCAACAATATCTCAGCGGCTGGCTGAGCTTGGCTGAGGGCCTGTGGGTGATGTGGGCTCACATCATGACTGCCTTACATGTTGCTTTCTGCTCTTAAGGCCTCCATCCTTCTCTAACAATGATGTTGGACGACGTGGACGTCGTCTGGAAATACACCAACCAGCCAGGGTCTGCCTAGCACCTCTCTCTTTCACTCTCTCTGTACAGGATGGAAATCGTGGGTGGAGTGAGTGACACAAATGTCGTAACATTACAAGGCTGAAAGCGCTTGAACACTACTTAAACACATCAAAACTAAGTTAATTGATCACTGCATATTCAGACAAAATACTAAGTCAGAAACACTTAAAATGACGAGATGGAATAAAAATGGAACTTTGGTAGCTTACCTCTGTACAGAATGGAAATCGTGAGTGGAGTGAGGTCAGGGGCCCTCTGACTCTCTCTCTCCCACCCAGCGTCTCCCAACCGTGAGTTACCAAGTCGTCACTTTCAGATAATCGACAGATTAAGTTACTCTTTTTTACTTTTATCCCCTTCACCAAATGGTCGACTCGTTAGCCGCTTGGGCGATCACTCACGTCTCTGTTACGCACTGTTGGCAATTACTGGGCATGCACCGGCTCCTGAATGTACCTGAACCTGCTCCGGTGTTGGTCAAGTCTTGTCTTGAAAGAGCTCACACTCGGTGCCGTCACAACACTTTCTGGTAAATTGTCCTATGAGTTCTCAACTCTCACTCCGAAAAGTTTGCCCTCACAGTTTTCTGGACTTGTGGTTTCTTCAATCTTGAGTTGCGACCCCTTGTGGGGCGAGCGTCCGCCAGCTCCAAGTAAGGACACTCGACTGAGTAGTGCCCCTTGAGATGCTTATAAACCTCAATTAGATCTCCCCTTGCCCGTCTGTAGTATAAGCTAGGCAAGTTCAGGTGCTCCAATCTCTCAGGGTAGCTGAGGTGCCGAAGTGCAAGCACCAGTCTGGTGGCCCTCCTTTGATCATTTTCTACCAACTGACAGTCCCTAGCAGATCTCGGGGACCAGACGGGGTGGCAGTACTCCAAATGGGGAAGCACTTCAAGATCTTTACGAGGGACGGACCGTCTAGATATCTGAACGACCTTCTTATAAGACCCAATAATTTATTTGCCTGATTTACCTTCTTCTCGCAATGGCCCGAGAACTTCAGCTCATTGTCAACATACACACCTAGGTCCTTCTCACATTCAGTCTCAAATAGTGCAGTTTCTTCGACCATTCTTGGAGCCAACAGAGGTCCTTCAGCAGCTCTTCACAGTCCGCTTTGTTCTTGATTTCCCGAAATAACTTGGAGTCATCGGCAAACATTTGTATGGGGGAGTGTACAACATCAGGCATGTCATTTATGAAACAAACAAACAACAGCGGGCCCAATACGCTGCCCAGACGTACCCCGCTTGTGACAGGTACGGATGATTATTTTGTGCCATTAATCACCACACACTGCTTGCGGTCATGTAAAAATTCTTCTATCCACGCTAGGACATTTCCCCGAATTCCGCACCCTTCCAGTTTGACTTTCAGTCTTTCGTGGGGTATGCTGTCGGAAGCCTTGGCAAAATCTAGGTAAATATTTTCGGTATTACCACCCCGTTCCAGAGTATGGGTCCAAATATCCAATACCTTGAGAAATTGTGTTAAACAGGAGAGCCCTGGCATAAAACCGTGTTGGCATTCCTTTACAAGGTTGTTTCGTAGTAGATGTTCCATTGCGGCATCTCTGATAATACTTACAAGTACCTTACATATTATGCTGGTCAGGCTCACCTGTCTATAGTTGTTCGTGGAGTGACGATCGAACCTTCTTGAAGATAGGACTCACATAAGCCACTTTCCATTCACTGGGGACCTTTTGTTCATCTAGGCATTTACAAAACAGGATCTTCAGGGGCTCGGCAAGCTCGTTGCACAACTCTCTTAGCACTCTAGGATGCACTATGTCAGGACCAGGACATTTATGGACCCTTAGCCTGGACAGTTTATTTTTAATACCCTCTTCTGTGAGCACAAGGTGGGTCAGTGCTGTGTCGAACCGTCTGTCCTCAAACGCAGGAAGGTTAATCGCATCCTCTCTTGTGAACACCGAGGAAAAGAAGCTGTTCAATGCCTCAGCTTTATCCTGGTCAGAATCTGCGTAACTACCATCTTCAAGCCTCAGGTCTGATACTTCTACTCGCGTTTTTAATTTCGACTTTGCATAGCGGTAAAACGCCTTTGGGTGTGTCCTGACCTCGCTTGCAACCAGCCTCTGGAAATCCTTTTCAGCCCTCCTACACTCTATCTTTGCTTGGTTTCTGGCTCTTGCATACCTCCTCCTGTCCTGCTCATCGTTTGACCCAACCCAAGTCTTGAATTTCTGGGTATTTTGCAGGGTGTGGTTAGAATTGTCATTGTTTACACGGCGCTCGCCTCCTCCTGTCTGGTAGGCGGAGCTGGTGCCACCTCCGGTGGGGGGTAGAGCGGGTGGAGGGTGCGTTGCTGCCCCCTGGCTATGTGTCGGCACACTTGCTTCCACTACCCTCCCCTTGAGTATAACCCATGTACACCCGCCCCTGTTCTTCCTTGACTCCTCCCTCTTCTGCTTCAAGTCCTGCAGGAGCTTCTTGTGCTGTTCCCTCTTGTAAGATGATGCCACATGAACACTTTACTAAAGAAATCAAAATTACATTACTGGATCACTTGCATATTCAAACAAAGTACGACTAAGTCAAATTCACTTAATATGATGGGGTGGGACACGAAGTACTGGACATACCTGTTAACAGAGGAGTCGAGGCTTGAGAATGAGGTCAGAGGGAGTTCGCCTGCCTCTCCCAGCCTCTCTCAAACCCTGAGTTACTAAGTCGAAACTTTCACAGATATTTTTATCAGACTCCTTTACTCTGCACATAAGCTTGTAAAAATCAGCTTATATTAATTTCCTAAGATTAACATTTTAAACTAAGCAATGTCTGAGTTCTCAAAGGCAACAATTAAACTCATGTTAAGTACTCAGAATGGCAGTACATTGTGGGCAGAGCTTCTAAAGGATTCTCTGATGTTCACAGATCAAAAAGATATGACTTCAGTTTTGAATTGTTATGCCGTAAGTTCACGATAAACTTACTGATTACAGCTGGCGATTGGGTCCTCAAAACACAAAGTCTTAACACTATGTACTCTACACATAAAGATATATGATGCTTTCAACATATACTCAATACACATTGAATGCTTTATCTCACTGTAGGTATATCTGGCTTACGGCCACTCATACATGTTATCTCTTAAATTTAAATTTACTTTGTAAGTGAGATATCAGGATGTTTAATAAAAAGTGGATAAGAACATAAGAACATAAGAAAATAAGCAGTCTTTCCGGTTGGCCTGTGCATGGCAGCTCCTCTCGAGAGTTACTACCACTCTCTATCATCCATGAATCTATCTAGCATCCTTTTAAAACTTTCCAGCGTTCCAGCACTTACTACAAAGTTGCTAAGCTTGTTCCACTCGTCCACCACCCTATTTGTGAACCAGTTCCTTCCTATCTCCCTCCTAAACCTAAACTTATCCAACTTTAATCCGTTTCCTGCTCGCATATTATAAGAACTCTATCTACATCCCCTTTATTGATTCCTTTCACCCACTTGAATACTTCTCTCATATCTCCCCGCACTCTTCGTCTTTCTAAGGAATGCATGTTTAGTTTCTTTAACCTATCTTGATATGGAAGGTTTTTAAGTCCCGGAATCATTTTCGTCATTCTTCGCTGCACCGACTCTAGTGAATTGATATCCATTCTATAATAAGGGCACCAGAACTGAACCTCATAATCGAGGTGCGGCCTGACTAGCGCAAGATATAGTTGCAATAAGACCTCTGCACTCTTATTACTTACACTTCTAGATATAAAACCCAATACTCTGTTTGCCATATTTCGAACATTAACGCACTGTTTTCTAGGCCGTAGGTCCGGGCTTACAAGTACCCCTGGGTCTCTTTCACAAGTCGACTTCTCTAGTTTGATGTTGTTAAGGCTGTATACATTGACAGTATTTGTTCTTCTAATATTAATTACGCTGCACTTGCTGGTGTTGTATTTCATTTGCCATTTTTCTGACCACTCCTGCAGTTTATTTAATTCCTCCTGTAGTGCATTTGAATCCTGCCCTGAATTAATCTGCCTCCCTGTTGCAATTCATCTTTAAATTTTGTGTCCTTTTATAATTTCATACTTGAAGTTTAATAAGAACATCTATTGCAGTGTAAAAATGTATTAAAATATGATAATAGGGCTTACATAATCTTTGACAACCTTCCAGTGATACCGTTGGGTAATTTTTTTTTCAGTTCTGGCATTGATACCACTGTGCCCAGCAGATGGTACAGCATGGCAGTTCAAAAGAATACTCTGCTTTTCTTTTTCTGAAGTTATAATTCTTTGCCATAATCATGAATTTGGTGCTTAAATTTGCTAAGTTATAAGGGCAGGGGGTTTCTTCTTCTCCCTTATATTCTTATTTCATACTTCTTTCTTTGTCTTAGTTCCTTCATTTGCTCTGTCTAAATATTTCATTTCATGGTTACTTCATGACCTCAGTCCTTTGGTAGCATGGCGAGGGTTAGGGCACATGTTGTCATGGTCACATTGACTGCTGATCTATTTAACTAATGATTCTTATTACACTCCATGCCCGCAAAACATGAGTGAGTTAGCGACCCCTAGAAGGAGCGTGTTTACCCTAGCGATCCCTCCCAGTAAGTCCCGCCTTCGGACACAGTTGTCAATACGTTGTTTATTCCACTTTCTCCTGGGAAGCTCAATCTTGAATTAGTCTGTGTAAATCAACTCAAGTAATTCGCCAGACCTTTGTCAACTGAGGGTCATCTTTGAATGAGTAACAGTTAGTTGTTTGTAATTATTGTCATTGCGTGAGTAGCGATCACTGGCAACTCAGGGGTATATAAACTCAAGATGGCCAGGGAGAGCGTCCCCTGACGCTGCTTTCCGTTTGTCTCCAGATCCTTGTGATTCTTGAATCGCTCTACAATCCAACCACGGCCTCAGATGTAGTAGATGGCCAGCCGGGATCATATATGAAAAGATGGCACCGATGTTGCCTGATTAATGTGCCCCACGGCTTCGTTGGGCCAGACCCCAGACCCGCCATGTGTCTGGCTACCCCACAATAACAAAGGTAGTGGGCCCTAGTGTTCTGCCCTGGGTTACTCCTTGGAAGTGAATGTCCAGAGAGTGGTGTAACATGTATGTTAGGGATAATTAGTTGGAAATAATTATCCCATGTTGGGTAGTGGACCCCTGCATATACTAGTGTCATTGTTTACGTATATGTTGAATAATCTACAATGAGTGCCATGTAATGTACCACCAGTAATGTTGTGAGTAAGAGTAAAGAAGAAGGTACTGAGTTTGCACTAAGCCCAGGAGGTGAGCCTGGTAATTATATGATTAATACAATATCTTTCCCCATTGATTGCATATTAATAAACTTGTTTTTAGAGTACTTTACGTGTATTCATTTCTCCCACAGTATTTTACCTTTATTTCCATCCAAGTGACTTGATACCAAAATTACCATACTCACGTGCCTAGACCCTCGACCATGCTACCAAAAGAATGTCCATGCTACCAAAGAATAGGGTGGTGTAGAGATAAAGAGGGAACCGGCCCCCTCACATTGGTGGCAGGCCTAAAACCCGCCCCCTCACAATGTGTACTGTAATTCTGGTATCAAGTTATTGGACAAAAATAAAGGTGGATACTGAGAGAAAATTATACCCCTAATATACTCTAAGAAATGGTTTATTAATATGAAATTAAATTAGGTCAAAGATGTCAATAACATACAACTACAAGCTTCAACTCCTTGGCCTTACTCATCTGCAATTCCAATTAGGTACTCTTGCTTCTTACAGCATTACTGGTGGTACATTTCATAGACTACACTACATGACAAACTTACATATGGTACCTTCACTAGAACTGTTGGTAGTACATATGGAGGATGCACTCACAACACATAACACGTTATTACTGATACTAACAATTTTTATGGGTTCACTACCCATCATGGGATAATTATATTCCGGTTAATTATCTCCAACCATATATAGCAACAACTGTGGACCATATAACTTCAAGGAGTGTCCCAGGGTATAACACTGGCGTCTCAACAAATGAAGATCCCTGTTATGATCCGTTGTAGTCTGACACATGGTGAGAGTCTGGGGGTCTAGTTCCCAGGATGTGGACTGGAGCAGTTTAATCCTGCCGAATCAGTGACATCATCCAATACAGCTAACTGTTAGGTAGCTACCTACCCCGGGCAGCCGGTGGGGTGTTCAAATAACCCACACACTGGACCTGGGATAATTTGGAGACGTCAAGGAAGGGATGATGATGACTCAATCACAAACAATCTTTCGTCTAGCAACAGCAGACGACATTTACGTTATAGTAATTCTTACACTGGGTAAATGACAATTTCACTGTTACAACATGAACACTGATACTCACAAAATTGACCAAGTCAAACTGAATGACTATATTGGCGGGGAACACTCGCTCACATACCTGGGATAATTTGGAGACGTCAAGGAAGGGACGTTTCTCCTTCAAACACAGGTTTATATACATCATGATTTGCCAGAGATGGCTACTCAAGCAATGACAGAAATTACATTCAAATCAACTGCTACACATTCAAAGATGATCCTCAGTTGACACGGGTCCGGCGAATTTCTTAAGTTGATTTACATTAACTTATTAGAGACTGACCTTGCCAGGAAAAAGTGGAATATACACGTTGACAACTGTTAGTTCCCCAAATGGGCGGGACTTATGGACAAGGAGCCTTTGTGTATATACGTTGAGATCTTGGAGAAAATGGCTGGCACCTAAAGAGAAGGAAAACGCTTTTCATCCTAGGGATAACTCACCAGTTATCCACATGTTTTGCAGGCGTGGAGTATAAGATGAATCATCATGTTTCAAACAGACCAGCAGTCATTGTGACCATGACAAAGTAATGTACTAACCATCAATTCTGTACTGATTACTGCTCGTAGCCTTCACCACTGCCCTCTTTAGACGCTGGTCACTGCCTGCCGATGAGTGTTATTTTTTAGGTACTACTTAACATACTCCATGTACTCAGAAAACTTTTTAAATTTTTCACTCTGCATTTCACGCCCTGTGAGAGTCGCCATATCCAATTATCTATCCCCACAGCACAACTGGTCACTTCTGGTCCGACACAGGGTGAGGCTGGTTCACGTCACTGTTTGTGAATGTGACGTCATTAACCGTGCATGCACAGTTATCATTTCGGCTATTTCTGGTCCGGGGAACTTGTGGTCCGCTACACCTGCATAAAACCGTGTTGGCAATCCTTTACAAGGTTGTTTCGTAGTAGATGTTCCATAATGGCATCTCTTATAATGCTCTCAAGTACTTTACATACTATGCTGGCCAGGCTCACAGGTCTATAATTATTCGCGGAACGACGATCGCCTTCTTGAATATAGGACTCACATAAGCCAAATTTCCAATCACTGGGGACCTTTTGCTCATCCAGTCATTTACAGAACAGGATCTTCAGGGGCTCAGCAAGCTCGTTGCACAACTCTCTCAGCACCCTGGGATGCACCATTTCAAGGCTGGGACTCTTATAACCTATTCTGTGAACACAATGTGGGTCAGTGCTGTGTCGAACCGTCTGTCCTCAAACACAGAAAGATTGTTCGCATCGTCTCTTGTGAGGATGCGAACAATCAATCAATCAATAATGCATAAAGTATGTGTTTATATTTTGCAAGAGTTATATCCTTGTTGAATTTTATCATATTCTATTCAAAGATTGATGGTATCAGTATCTAATGTTTATGATTAATTTTTGACAGGAGCTCCACCACCACCTATTCATGCTGTAAATCGAGGCATTGGCATAGAAGGCATCGGGTGTATCATAGCAGGAGTGTGGGGTACAGGCAACGGCACTACCTCCTACTCTGAAAACATTGGAGCCATCGGTGTTACAAAGGCTAGTTTGTTCTGAACAGTGCATGATAGGTCCATCCATAGTGAAAACACTATCTGAAATCTTTATCTGCCCATCTGTCTCCTAAGATGTAGACTACTACAAACTGAATGAGATGCAACAGGAGTGTAGCAAAACTAAATCAAATTCCACTCAACTTCAAGTGTACTCTCTCTTATAGCCATCATTTACTGTATCACTAATTCATTATTGCAATAAATCTGAATATGAGTGAGTCTGTTATATTGTGTTAAATCAATTTTAAAAAATTTTCAAGTGAAGATACTTTTACTATGTTTTTAATGAGGATGTTGCCTGGGAAGACGTGTGTATTTTAATTGGAGAGTTACAATTGTTGACGACCAAGAGACTTATACTTCCTTCTCATTAGGCAGCCAAATTTTATTCAACAGGAAGTTAGTTACTAGTGGTGTTTGTGGCTCATCAGAGGGCCAATTCCAGTATGTGTTTCTGCAGGTAAGTACTGATAATATGTGTATTCCAGGTGGGAAGCCGACGTGTCGTGCAGACTGGGGCAATAATTATGTTGGTCTTTGGGATGCTGGGCAAGGTGTGTGCACTGTTTGTGACGATCCCTGAGCCTGTAGTGGGTGGCGTCTTCTGCGTTATGTTTTCCATGATTACTGCTGTTGGCCTCTCCACCCTCCAGTATGTTGACCTCAACTCCTCCAGGAACCTCTTTGTATTGGGATTCTCTATCTTTTTTGGCCTTTCAGTTTCAAAGGTAGGTGGAAGTTGTATCTTGTTTCAGAAACTCTGGTAAATAATACTAAAAAATTCAGTATATGCATGAAAGAATTCAATTCCCTGTGGAAGGCATCCAAACCACTGAAGTTTAAATATTATTTTAAAATTTTCCTAATTAAGCTATCAGCAATTAACTTCTTAAATGGGTCAAGTGGCATACGTTCTCTTTCCCAGAGGCTGTCTGCTACTCCAACAATCTTTTGCCTTTTGGGCATTTTTAAAACCGTTAGTGTTTTATGATGTCTTCCAACTGCAGCGAAATTTGAGGATTCTGGAGAAGCCCCAATGGAGAGAAAGTTGGATAAAACGCGTGAAAATTTCAAGTTAAAGCCAGTTGATCATAATTTAAAATAATTTGCCTTATTTCAGTAAAGGTAGACCCCTAATTATTTCAAATTGTGAAGGTTTTAGTGTACAGTCTCATTCAAGATTCTTTGAACGCTGCTGGAGGCAGCTGGCAACTCAAAGCAGTTTGTTTACTATACTACGTAATAAAAATAATGAATGAATGTAAAAGTGATCCGTGATTGGTTACCGAGTTCCCCGTTGCTTAATTAATGGTTGGGCTTTGTTGTTTCGTATTATATTATACCTTTATGCTGGTATATACTGTTAATTTGATTTTAAAATGGATAGAGCAATAGGCCGACCTATGTGAATTTATGTTTAGACTATTAAACATAAGTAAAAATCGGTAAGTATGTTAAAGAACATCATGCATCGGGCACAGCTGTGTGCAGGCTGTGTATGAGATTGCCTGTTTATCATTAATTTATACTAATGTTATCTTCAAACGTTTAATGCCTTTGCCTGTGTGTGTCAATACTTGTCTGTAAAAACACTTGTATAAATGAAACAATATTATTAAGTTTATTTAATGAAATTATTTGTTTTACATTCCCTGTGATGAATTAAAAATAAAAATATATATATAATTCGTTATTTATTCATCTATTTATTTAGGTTTCAATTATATGTCATGGAATGGATATTATACAGTTTATACGAAATGAAAGACTTTCTAATGCGATCCTGTGGTGAACCAGTTTAAAACAAGTTTTTTTTTGCTGGCAAACAATTAATAATCGAAAGAAATGTAATTTGAAATATATAATAAGCTAAGTCTACTAAGATGACAATCGTAATGACAGTTGAAAAGTCTACAGCGATACAATACACATGCTACCGCTTTAGCTATACCTTCTGTAAGAGCGGAAACGATCTCGTTACCGCTGCTAACTCTCTTGCTTGCTGGTTCGGACGACACTTGGGGCGGTTGGACAGAGGTGAGAACAGCAGCGACTATCTGGGTCACCGGGAGATTCAACCCAGCCGCCATACAGTCACGATCTAGCTACCCGGTTGTTAGTCAAATTCTGGCTGTGATTTCATCATAGGTCCTGGACTCGTGGGCTGTGTCCCCAGACTTTCACCTATGGACTGTCAATTCTCTGGTCATCTACCACTACCACATACCATGACCGTCAGTTCATCTCATTCCGTCCGTGCCCCGGTGTTCTCCTGCCATTTCAGGACGTCGGTCGAGTGTGGAGTTGAATGGACGCTTCTCTACCCTGAGTGTGGATCACCGTGTTCCAGAACCTTCCCCCAGGGCCACTGCCGTAGGAAATATCTGTTCATTGTTTAATTCTATCAGTTGTTGACTCCCATTAATTGTTTGCTCCCTTTAATTGTTTGCTTCCATTAATTGTTTGACTCCATTAACTGTTGACTAACTTAATTGTTTGACTCCCGTAATTGTTACTTGATGTTTGTTGAGTGGTGTCAGAGTTTTGTGTTATATTTTTTATAGTAAAGAGATGTCAATCTCAAACGGTTGTTTGTTATTCCTCAGAAAACCATGGTCCTTAACTTTCCTCAATTAAGAACCTGATTAGTCTGGTATGGTATTTCTATCCCTGAGTCCCAGGCCTTTACACCTTCTGTACGAAATTTCACTAATGTAATTTTTTTTATAATATATAAAAATGGCAAGGGACCCCGTTGAAATCAACTTTCTTCATGAGCAAGTGCGTATGTTTCCATGCAAGTGTGTGTGAGTGTTGGAACATTATTGTAAGTTATGAAATATTGTGAGGTAACGTTGTAACTGAAGGTTCCAAGTGTTCCCTGAAGAAGGCAGTGATGGGTAGGGAAACACCGGGTAACACTGAAGTCCATTTATTAACGGATAGGAGAAATACAAGTAGTGACTAGCGTGTGCCATGCATGACCCACGGAGTCAGACTGAGGCTGCATTGCCATATGGCAGCCTCGGGGCAATGTTGCCACATAACACGTGCAGTGTTGCCACATAATTAAATACATAGATGCTACTCGGCACAGCAGCTTATATACAAGGTTGCTACTCGGCACAGTAGCTTAGATATATAACCTACATCTCCCTCCCCCCTCACGCTCATAGTCTTTGTCTTGAGCGGACTTCTTAGTCCTAAGTCGCTCCGAGCGTCGAGGTGCACTGTGGGGGGGATCCTCGTGAGGTGTAGGGGACTCGTCCTCGGTCAGGGGGCCAGCAGCAGGGGGGGTGAGACTGGCCGGAGGAAGCGGCGGTTCCTCCACCAGATGCGGCAGCTCGGCATCCTGACCTTGTAGTCCCGCGACTGGCCGACGCCCATCACTATGCCCACCTTGTCCCAACGTGTCGTCGTCGGGTCCTGGATGCGGACAAGGGCACCACTCTCCAGCGGCTGAAGAGGGCGGGCATAGTTATCATAATGAGCCTTGGCGTCCTGGGCACATGTAGCGGCGCGACGGTCGCAGCTCTCGGCTCTGGTCTGCCAGTCCTTCGCAAAGGCCTTGGCGTGTGTAGGAACGCAAGAGCGGAGAGGGTGACCATACAGGATCTGGGCAGGGGAGCGTCCTGTGTGGGTGGGAGTATCAGGTAACTTCAGGAGTCCTTTGTCAAACGCCTCACAGTCTATGTTGCCTGAAGGGGCCACCTTGAGGATGAGGTGCTTGACTGTCTTGACCGCAGCCTCAGCGTGGCCGTTTGACTGTGGGTAGTGGGGTGTTGACACGATGTGGCGGACTCCCCAACGCTCCAGAAATCCTGTGAAGTCCCGGCTGGTGAACTGTGGCCCACCGTCCGTCCGCAGACGTACGGGGACGCCCAGGTCACGAAAGAGGTGCCGGAAGTGGCGAATGGTGGCCGCGGACGTCGTGTCCGAGCCACAGATTACCACCACAGGCCAGCCAGAGAGTCGGTCGGCGACAACTAGGAAATGTTTCCCAGCTGTGCTGAAGAAATCAGCCGACACGGACTCGAAGGGCCTGGTGGGTTCGTCGTCGCACAAGAGGGGATCCTGCTGTTGACTGGGCTGCATGATCTGGCACGGCTCACAGGCACGAACCGTATTGACGATATCCGCCTCATTGCTGGGCCAGTACACAGCCTGCCTAGCGCGGTTCTTGGTGGCCTCTGCTCCACGATGGCTGCCGTGTAAGCGGGCCAGAACGCGACGACAGAGAGCTGCAGGGACTACCACACGGGCACCATACAGGACGAGGTCCCCATCTGCGTAGAGGTCCTCACGTATCTTCCAATACGGGCGTAGGGCGTTGTGGAGGTCAAAACGGTCGCGAGGGAACCCAGTCCTCACACTCTCCAACAGCTGAGTGTAGGAGGAGGAGTCGCGTGCTGCGGTCCGTAGTTCCTCAAGGGCCAGATCGCTGTCAGGTGGCGACACTGAGGCCTGGGTGCTGGGGAAGGACTGAACGGCCTGCAAAGTGACGATGTTGCTGATGGAGAAACCGGCCTCGGTGCTGAGCATCTCGTCTTCAGGTGTAGGGCGGCTGACTGGGGAGCGGGAGAGGGCATCCGGGATGCACAACTCCTTACCTGCGCGCCAAGCCGCGGTGAAGACGAAGGCCAAAATCTTCTCCTTCAGGCGCTGGAGGCGGGGATTCTCGATGGCGTCCAGCGAATAGTGGTTAAGAATGGGGACCAAGGGCCTGTGGTCTGTGATGAGGTCGAAGTGCTGTAGGCCAATCAAGTAGAACTTGCACTTCGATAAGGCCCAAACCACTGCCAGCAGCTCCAGCTCGATGGTAGCGTAGCGAGACTCAGCATCGGTGAGGAAGCGAGAGCCACACTGTACAAGCCGGTACTTTCCTCCACCGTGATCCTGGAGAAGGGCGTAACCGACCCCGTACAGGCGCGAGGCGTCTGTCTGGAGGACGGTGGGGAGCGCTGGGTCGAAAGTAGCGAGGATAGGTGGACTTGACAGGGCCTCCCTTCACCTTATGAAAGGCGAGGTCGTGGTCAGGGGTCCACATGAAAGTACTCTTGGGGCTCATCAGGGGGCGGAGAGGCCCAGCAGCAGCGGAGACGTCAGGAGAAAATTCTGCCAGCTGGTTCTCCAGGCCCATGAAAGACCTGAGATCCGTAAGGTTGGCAGGTTTGGCAAAGTCCGCTATGGCGCTAACTTTCTCCGGGTCCGCAGCAATGCCATCCCTTGAGAGTCGGTAGCCGCAGAAAGACACTGCAGGTGCGGCCAAGACGAACTTCTCGGCATTCAGAGTGATGCCGTGAGTCCTACACCTGGTCAGTACCTCGTCGATGCGGTGAAGATGCGTCAGGTAGTCCTCATCGTAAAGGAGGACGTCATCCACTACCTTCATGAAGTTGGTCACGCCTTGAAGTGCCATGTCACCACGGAGACAGAAGGCGTCCCCCGTAGCAGCGAATCCCATAGGGCCACGACAGTAGCGGAAGCGTCCGTTAGGCGTGATTAAAGTGGTCAGTGGCTGATCCTCCTTCTTCAGTGGGATCTGCCAGTAACCACAAAGGGCATCCATTGTCGAAAAGTGCCGTACCTTCGAGTCCACACTCCGTATAGCTGCAAAAGGTGTGGGTGAAGGGTGGGCGGGACGGGACACCTGGCTGTTAAGCTTAGACAAGTCGGTAGTAATCCGCACTCCACCGTTAGTCTTAGCCACAGCGACTAGAGGGTGGCACCAAGGGGACAGGTCATCACCAACGGGTACGATGACACCCTGGGCCACCATGGAATCCAGTTCTTTCTTGACTGAATCCCTGAAGGCGAGAGGAATCAACCGGGGAGTGTGTATGGCAAACGGCTGCGCATCTTCCCGCAGGTGTATCCTCATAGGCGGACCCGCCATAGCCTTCAGTGGCGCGGTCCGTAGGGCCTCCTTCGTCACCAGCACTTCCGAGTACTCCTTCAGGAAGTAGGTCCTTGCGGCTGAAGGAGACGTCTCACTGTGAAGAGGAAGCAGCCGTGACTTGGGTGGAGGCGGGGCAGGAGTGGACGCGGGTTCTGGGCAGCTCTGCGGCAGCGCCAGGCGCGTCGCTCATTGACTTACCCACCCTACTGGCGGTGTACCGAGCAGCTGGGATCTGCTCAGGAAAGTCTCTGGGCACCATGCCTAACTCCTTGCAGTGCTCCCACGACAACAAGGGTGTAGCGAGAGTAGGCTGCACGTCCATCCATCCGTGACACGACCTGTCGCCGTAGGTAATCTCAGCTTGAAAGGAGCCCACAGCGTCCGGCATCTGGGAACCGTCTGCATGGTAGTACTGCAGCTGCGGCGGTGGTCCCAGGTCGCGTTTGGTGAGGCCCAGTTTCTGGAGGTGCTTCAGGCCTATCACTGTAGTATCAGCGCCGGTGTCCGGTATCACCTCGATGTGTTCCGACACATCACCGTGTGTGACGGGGACGCGGATGGTAGGGGAAGGGGTAGCCCTGGGGCGTGTGGTCGATTCCACCCTCCTGATGTGACTCAGCTGCTGGTTGGGGCTGCGTGGGCCATCTGAAGGGGGCTGCGTGCGAACCACCCCGAGGGAAGTGCGCTGCTTTCCTCCTCGTCTCGGGCTTTTGAGCTTGGGTTGGCGGCAGCACTTGTCGTAGTGTCCATAGCGACCGCAGGCCTGAAACTTGTGGCCTCGTGCAGGGCACCTGTCTGTGTTAGACCAGTGACCCTTACGGTCACATCCACGACACAGTGCGTCGGCGGCCGGGCATGTCTTGGGGCCATGCTGCTTTCCACAGCTGCCACAGGAAGCACTAGGCGAAGGCGTGGAAGAACGTGCGGCAGCCTTCACGTTGTTGGCCGCCTTCTTACCCTTCTTGTACTGTGAGATAGCTCTCACAGCAGGTGGGGCCCGTAAGGCAGAGTTGGCGGACTTGGTGGCCTCGTATGACCGACATTCAGTCACTACCACCTGTAGTGTGGAGGAAGCGTCCAGGGGGATGAGTCGCTGCACCAACTCTTCTTGCCTGACACCTGTCAAGATCCCGTGCTTGATCCAGGCTTCCTCACATTCCCGGCTGTGCACCTTGCAGACATCAATCTCCCCCGACAAACTCTTCAAACGTACAAAAAAGTCGTCAAAGGATTCATTCTCCGCCTGCTTGCAGCTGGTGAAGGCGCAGCGACGCAAAGCCTCATTATTCCGACCCTTTACGTGCTCCTGTAAAAGATCGAGCACATGCGTCACTGAAGACGTAGAATCGGGAGGCACTTGCAACGTGTGCTCCAAAATTCTCTGGGTCTCCAGCGACAAACACATCTGGAGTTGGATGAGCTGTTTGTTTGGAGGCGTGCTATCAAGGTCCACCATCGTGGAGTAATCTGTCCATCGCAGCCTCCACTCAAGAAAAAGCTGAAACATGACGTCTGGTGAGAGGGCGGGTGGGGTTGAACAGATGCCTTGGGAGCTGTTGGAGTAGCAAGAGTGCCTGGAGGACGCTGGTGTGGTGGAGGAGGGAGGGTATTGGCGCCTTGATGCGCGCTACCTGCGAGTGAGGGAGTGTGGGTTAGCGCCAGGGTCGCCAATATTGCATCAAAACGCGCCTTTTCCTCCTCTCTTTGTATCTCCTCCCTCTGAAATTCCATCTCTCTGTGTCTCTAGTCCCTGTCGTCCATCCACCTCAGAATTGTGGCAATGTCCGTCGCTGGAGGTGGAGGATGAGAGGCGGTGGGCGTAGAAGTTGGGGAGTCGTGTCTCCCATCTTGATGTTTTCCCTTCTTACCGCCCATCTTAGTATGCTTGAACTGCGCTGTTTAGTAAATAAAGTGGCGCCTCATCAGCTCGAACCACATATATATGACGTAAACAGCGCAGAAATAAAGCATAGAGTCCACTGTTCTGTCCGTGAGTGCGTGCGTGCGTGTGTGTGTGTGTGTGTGTGTCTCAGAGAGCGGAGCGTGGTGGCTCGCGGAGGCAAGACCGTCAGTGTCTCCCTGGATGTCACACGAGAAGGGTGTACGCCTGCGTGCTCCGTGGGTACCACAAAAAAGAGACCAATGCTCAACTCTCAGCTCTAGACACACTAATACACTGACACTAACACTGCCACCGTCACTAAAACGCACTGTGACGGCGCAACACTACACGTCGCGGCGAAACACAACGCAACACAACACAACACACTGCCACGCGCATCACCGGCAGACATAACTGTCTCGGCAGTGTTCACAACACTTGTAAGTCCACAGATCCTACTCACTGCGCCATGAAGGTTCCAAGTGTTCCCTGAAGAAGGCAGTGATGGGTAGGGAAACACTGGGTAACACTGAAGTCCATTTATTAACGGATAGGGAGAAATACAAGTAGTGACTAGCGCGTACCATGCACGGCCCACAGAGTCAGACTGAGACTGCATTGCCATATGGCAGCCTCGGGGCAATGTTGCCACATAACACGTGCAGTGTTGCCACGTAATTACATATATAAATGCTACTCGGCACAGTAGCTTATATACAAGGTTGCTATTCGGCACAGTAGCTTAGATACATAACCTACAGTAACATAGTTTGGTATTTTGACAAAGATTTTTTCCCATTTCTTATAAATTAACGGAGCTGAAAATATATACAAATACAATTATTACAATAAACGTTTTCCAATAATACATTAATATATTGTGAGCGGCATGACATGAACTTATTCAATATGAGATTATGAGATTGAAATATGAAAGATCAATTTCCTCGTCACAAGTGACTTGAAGAGCCGGATCTGACAGCTGTGATTGGACCATTACATACAGTATTGTATGAATTGTATCGTTATACAGTAGTTTCTTTGTCTCCTTCTCCCTCTCTGATTTTTTCCATGGTATATATGGTAATTATTTCACATGCAATATTTATCCTATATGATATTGCACTCTTTCATAATAATAATAAGTATAATGTTATGATTTGTTTGACTTAAATCATCCTGAATACATACTGCATAAGTGAGGATAATAGAAGAGGATTGTTTCCTTTACATTTATTATACAATTTGACAGATATTCATGAAAATTATATTTATTTCAGTTAACATTGAAAAAAAATTAATATCGATGTGCATTCAGTATGTGACGTTGATTACACAGGGAAGTTATTTCTGACACATTAATATTTAGTCCAGCCACCTTCATTCTCGATTACTTGCTGCAACCTGTCGGGAATGGAGGCGACGTGACTGTGTATCAGTTGCGGTTTCCGCCTCAGGATCTCCCACTCACGGTGTGTATGTTCCTGTAGCTGCACCCTGGTTCTCTCTTCAATTGGCTCCCACACGTTCACAATATTGGCCCAAACGTTCTCTATAGGGATCATGTCACAACCTTTACTTGGCCAGTCTAAAACTTGCAATTTTTTTTTTTTTTTGTTCTGCAAACCACCGCGTTACAATCCATGCAGTATGGATAGGACACCTATCGTGCATGAAAATGATGTTTTCGGGAAAGTGGAAACCATATCCACGTACCGAGGGAAGCATAACTTCTTAGAGTATTTTTAAATACTATTCAGCTGTGAATCTTCCTTCTATGTCAGTCATCTCTCCAACTCCATGCACATATATCCATCCCCAAACATTGCAAGTACATGGCCACTCGTTGCTTTCTCATAAATATGCTGTCTAGCATATCGGGTGTTGTTCCTCCTCCAGCAATGCAACCTTCTTTGAGAGGTCGAGGAGAAAGTTTTTTCGTCAGTGAATACTACTCTTCCCCAGAAATCTAAGCCTTCTTCAGCGTACCGTCGAGCAAACTACAACCTGCTCTCGTGATGTCTCTCATTTAACTTCTCCTTGGTGGCAGGAGTTCTATGGTGAATGCCTTCCTCGTGAAGTCTTCGCGTGATTGTTAAAGGGGAAATAGTTAATTGGAAATCCTCTCTTTTTGAACATGAAGTCTTGAAGGGGTGGGGGGCCTCAGCGAAATTCAGGATGGCTTCAACTTGTGCAAGTGTTGTTCCGCACGGCATTCTCGTCCTGTGGTGGTCCTTTAAACGTCCCTCCTCTTCCCATCGCTTAATCCAATAATACACAGTTGACCGACAAACTCCTAAATCTCGGGCAATTTCAGTGGGTGGAAACCCAGCCTCCTTCATGCCGATTATTCTCTCATGTTCAGTGATTTTCTGCGTGTGGTATACCCTGTTGGCAGGAGCCTTCTACAACTGAAGGAGTGGAAGGGTAGTCAGCACTGACAACACCTCTGTCTCCCTCACCTTCCCACCAATAACGTCAGCGTTATTTTTATATTTTATTAGTCATTTATAAAAAAAATAGTTGAATGAATAAATAAATAGATAAGATAAAAAATTATAATACATCATACACATATTTGAAAAAATAGATTACTTTTTTTTTAAATACACCACTAAGGGTGACGTAAAGGTATTAGGCATATGTTACCCCACTAATTCACACCATCAGACGGATGGTTCCTAAGATTAATTACCATTACCTTCAATTGAACAACATCATTATTAAATACAAACACACATGCACACACACATGCACACACACACACACACACACACTCCACATGCGTGCAACACCACACACACACACACTGCTACAGGTAGCAGTGAACCGATGATTCTGCTTAATCCCACAGCGAATTAAAACAGCAGTTTGTGTTGCATGAAATCAGCGTCTTTAGAAAGAAGTCTGTTTAGCATCGGTTACATACAACTGGATTAATTACCCGAAAGGTATTAAACATTTGAAGATAATATTAATATAAATTAATGATAAACAGGCAACCTCATACACAGCCTGCACACAGCTGTGCCCGATGCATGATGTTCTTTAACATACTTAACGATTTTTACTTATGTTTAATAGTCTAAACATAAACTCACATAGGTCGGCCTATTGCTCTATCCATTCTAAAATCAAATTAACAGTATATACCAGCAGAAAGATATAATATAATACGAAACAACAAAGCCCAACTGAACTATGGGGACTGCCTATACAGTATATTACTGTATTTATTGCCGAGTGCAAAAGTAGTTAAATTGAGCCACCGTGTACTGTATCACTCAAATGTAACAAATATTTTTGCTAGGAATGTCTCTACTATCAAATACTATACAGTACAGTATGTTAGAATGACCCCAGTGTAAGCTGTTTTGCTTAGATTTCAAGGGGTATTATGTTGAAATGCACATATTCTTAATTACAGTAATTCTTATGAGGAAAAATTCCTCATTATAAAACATTCATTATAAATCGCTTTTCTCTGGAACACGTCCCTGATATAATGAAGACCCTCCTGTATACACGTAGTATATAATATGAGGCGCCCCGCATTGTATGGGTTATTCCGGGCAAGAAATCCGCATTTAAAGTGCTTCCAACTTCAAAACATGCATAACTTTGTTGTTTTTTGAGATACAGCATTATTTTTTATGCATTTTGAAGCTAAAGGACCTTACTTGCAGTTGGTTATTGCAATGTTGACTTGAAGCAATAAAACTCCCACCCGCTTATGGCTTTTCTGACTTTAATCAATATCAGAGTGTACAGTAGCTCCCGCCACAACAAAGGAGAACTGAGGGAGAGGGAGAGAGGGATTCCACCTCATTGGCTAGAGGGGCCGTAATGCTCACTGTCATTGGCCGAGACGGGGGAGGAGGTTGTAGGCCTGCTGCTGTCACTCACTGACGGGACGAGAGCACCTGACGACGAGAAAGCCAAAGCCATGCCCATAATTTCCTGTCTGCCACAAATCGATGTTCTACCCTATTTTCAAAGGGCTTTCAACCTTATTTACAGCGTAGTAAGGAGATCTTGTCAACTACCATCGTATAGAGTTATGCTGAAAATAGTGCTTTCCAACAAAAAACGGGTTTCGCCCGGGGTGGTCTGAATGCACCTTATGATGCGGGACGCCTTATATTATGTTAAATAACTTGATACTACACCTGTTCCTTTCCTCTTCCAGTGGCTAGAGATGAACCCTGGCATTATCCAGACTGGGGAGCCTGTGGTTGATCAAATCATAACAGTGCTACTGCAGACCTCCATGTTTGTTGGGGGTACACTCGGCTTTATCCTCGACAACACTATACCAGGTGAGCTCTTAAGGGATGCTGCATCAAGTGTTATACCTCCAGTTCACTATGTTGTGTGCAGGTTGCATTGATATATGTATACAATACCAGAAAGATTTCCAGTTTTCCAATTCTGTTATAATGTTCCTCTTGGTAAAGTTTTTACATTTTTGTATTCATTTCAATTTGGAATAATTCTTATAATTTAGCAAGAACTCTGTGCAGTGGCAGTACAGGCATGCCTCTTTGAATGCAATCATACAATACTATTTCATTGTAATGCTCAGTGTTCTTGAGGAATTTTTTTAATATAAAAGAAAAGTGAGTAAACTATAAACTGGTTCAAAGGTGCCATGTGAGACCATGCAACACATACCATTGTTCTCTTTTCTCTGAACCATAGGTATAAGAGGGGGAGTCCTGGACCCCCCAGTCAACCATTATATCCGGTCCATTTTATCTTGCTTTGTTGGGTTCATTGCATCGTGTCCACACTCCCCTTGCTTCTAACAGCTCCATTGTTGTTATTGCTTGGCCCTTTGATTCAGCCCTACTTTAGAAAAATTCTTGCAGATGCTAATATGCTAACACAGTAATTTTAGGTTATGGAAATATTAGGCTGAATATGATGCATAAGTGGTTTAAAAAATCTAATGTAATGTAAATCTAACTATAATAAGTAATAAAAGTACTCTAGAAGTGTTAAGTTTCTACCATGCCAAAATACAGGTACAGTATCCCTCGATATAAGAAAGGGCTAGGTTCCAAAATCATTCAGTGAGTGAATTTTCGTATGTCAAATAACAGAGCAAATGGGAAAAATAGGGTTCGGTCCAACATGACCATATGAGAAAAATACCCCCAAAAGACCAAATAAATTCACAAATATGAAAAAATCTACCTAACTAATGACAAATAGTTTACAAGTACGGTAATTTGCTTCCTAACACATTGAAATCATTATTAAAATACAATCTAGAAGAAAATATGCAGCTAAAACTATAAATGAAAAACTAAATCAAAGTTTAACACAGCAGCCAATGGTCACATTTGCAGAGACGCTGGCTGCTTCACACGTGGCTGCCCTCGCACATCGCCATTTCAACCCAGTCCAGCCACCTTTGTCATCCCTTAGCAACGCTCCCTCTCTGGCTCTCACACACAAAGAAATTAGTATTCCCTTTATGACTTTGATCTTCTGATAGTTATTTCTTTTATTTCTAGTTTTGCACATGATGTACGTAGGATTGTGTGCCTGTAAAAAAAAGTGGAGAAAGTTACATTTATCTATCCAAAAGTACGAGTTGAAAAATAATCATAACCTAACCCTCCAGCTCATCCTGCTAACTCTTGCTGGTGCATGAAGACATGTTTATTCCCTTTATTGTATGTGTATGACTTTATGATAAATATTAATCTTTATTTTTCGGGGGGGCCCATTCTGTGCGTAGGATTGTTTGTGCTTGTTAATGCATGAAAAAATGTGAAGAAAGCTATGTTCATATATCTGGAACTACGAGTTGAAAAAATAACCATAACATAACTCATACTTCAACCTGGTTGGGAGAGCACTAGGGGGATGTGGCTGCCCCAGATGACTCCCACGGGCACAGGATTTGAATTTTTGTTAGGACCCAAATTCTAATAAGCGGGGGAAGCTTTCTTAACACGGAAAAGTGGTGGTAATTTAGGAAATTCATATAAGCGAATTTTCGTATCTTGAACGTATGTATATTAAGGGATACCTGTATGTCAGTCACCTCTCACGACTAAATGCTAATGCCATTGTTATATAGTATGTAAGTAACCGCAGAATATGCAGAAAAGTCATCTCTATGTGCTAGTGTGCCTTATGAATAAAGATAATACTATATACTGTAGATACAAGAGATTAATTAAGAGAGTAGGGGTATCTTCTATGTGGGAGATGGAGTGTATCTGAGAGTAGCAGGCAGTTTGGCAACATTCCATGACTCATCTGACTACTGTACACCTCGCCACGGACATTTAAATCATACAAGTGTTTCAAAACAAGAAAATGGAACTTTAGAAAAACCTTTATCTACTTCTTAAACGATGGAGGGTTTGCGTGTAAAGAATGGCGTTGATGTTTTTTTTTTAACTATGTTTTGGTACGTAACCGAGAGGAAGAGGGAGGGAGTGCTCGCTGGACTGAGGGGATAACTCTTCCGGGCTCATCCATTTATAATGAGAGTATGCAATTTTACCATAATTCCTATATTATTTTGGTTCATTTGGTGCTGAGTTATTAAATTATTATCGTAAAAAATCAATCGCCCCCCCCCCCAAAAAGAAATCCACACCAAATCCTTCAAGTACCATATTACTCTTTGTCAGGAACTCCAGAAGAGCGTGGCCTCCTGAAGTGGAATGCTCATCTGCAGAACCCAGAGGATAAAGATGAAGACAATATACAGAATCAACAGTTAAAATGTTATAATCTTCCTTTCTGCATGGATGCAATCAGAGGGTAAGTCAGCTATAGAAGGTCCACTGGAGAGAATTTGTATAGTTCATAAAGGTGGTTTATGGAGGGAGTATATACTGTACAGTACAGTGTAAGTATTTTCTAGAAACGGGACTAAAGAGAGAAGTGGGCATACAGTATAACTAAACCAGCGAAAACAACTTCATTGAAGTTAATGGAACAAAAAGCAGAGAAAGTGGTGATCTTTGGTATGAAGGAAATTAGGAAGACGGTATATTGTTATGCCAAAGAGAGAGAGTAGAGAAGAAGGGTTAGAACTTAGAACTAAAAATAAAGTTGCTATAGTTTGTAGTGCACATACAAAGGAAAATGGTGATTACAAACCAGAGAAACAGGATTATATAGTTGCAGGAAAAGTGCCTGATTAAGAAAAAATATTATTAGGCCTTATTAAAGGAATTGGATATGAGGAAGGTAAAGGAGGAAATAGAATAAGGGTACTGGGAGAACAGATGATTTAAAGTAGTGCACGATGTAAAGGATACCACTTGATGCTACTGTAGGGTTTCGTGGTATAATGTTGTCTAGCACTCAGGATGGATGGAAACTCTAAGGTGGTCTTCTTGTATAATATAAGTTATATGGTAGACAGTCTGGTGCTGGAGATGCCGTGTGGTGAGGAGCTGCTCAGTAGACACGTTCGGTGAGTAGCGTGTTGAAGGAGGTAGATGTGCAGGAGCTTCGTTAGAGAGGATGTTGCCTGTTGCTGGCCTCCTGGTTGAATGAGAGCGGGACAGTGAGGAGCTTGCTGGAGGAGGTGTTGCGTGTTCAGGAACGTAGAGTAGAATGAATCTCAATGGAGAGACAGAGCTTATATACACAGCCGCCGGAAGTAAACCCGTGGGAAGTCGCCGGTTTCTTGACTCCGTTGCTAGGGAAGACGTGGCTGGTTGCTAGGATACTGTGGCATCTGGTGACGCCCCCCCCCCCCTGGGCCGCTCGTTTGGTTGCTAGGGAAGACGTAGCAGGTGGCTGGTTGCTAGGATACTGTGGCATTGGAATGCGGCTACACAGTTGTCGGGGAGACGTCCACTACACTACTCTGCAGTGTGGTGGATATAGAACAAGAAAGATGCCACTTTAGAACTATTAAATGTACAGTAGTTGGAAAAGATACACATATTTGATAAAGGAGAAGGAGAGTGAGAAGGACAATGAGAAAAGGAAAATCAGACACTGAAAGACATGATTACTTCAGCCAGCAGAGAAAATTTGATTGATCTTACCCCGTAATCATAAATTTTAACTGTAGCGATCATACTCGTATCTTAATTTTTTCAGGTATGTCTATAGTTTTAATTCATTGGATTTTATTTTGTTTTTAGTGTAAATAACATTTGGACTTATTTGTTTTCATTATTAGGTTTTATTTTAAACCACATGCCAAAAAAACAATAATTTTACCTCTGTTTTATCCAATCACTGACGTCTATTATTCTCAGAATCATAATCTATCTATGTTACCCAACACCTGAATTCCTTTTTTAACACCCATTCACCCAACATGTAGCTTTATATCCCAAACTCAAGTTTTTCATTCCTTGCAGATGGTCTTGGACAAAGTACATTCCTGTGTCTCCCACCTTCACTGGCTTCTCAAGAAAAATAAAATAACCTTTTAGACAATGTCATTAGGTAATGATTTTAATAATGACCTTGACCAGTGAGGCCCAGCTTAACGTTAACAGATGAACAAGAATTCAGTGTAACGATCTTAGTGGTTTAAGGTATGAAAATTAAATGAATGAGCTTCTATTCGATATAATGACCAAAATTCTTAGTAAACTAGCTTGTATTATCATTCATGGAGTCGGGCTAGTAATCCATTGTCTGTTTAAGCAGCCAGCCAGGCTAATGCACTCACAGACGGGTTTTCTATACAGAACTATGAGGCAGGGGCGTTCCTTGTGCGTGGCAGAAGGGGCAGCCGCCCTGGGCGCCAAGGTAAGGGGGGCGCCAAATCGCCTATGAATTTTTTTTAAATGTTATTTTCAAAGGAAGATAACAAAACGAAAAGATTACTCTAGCAGAAAAGCCTGTACTACTGCTACACTGGATAGGTTAATTCA
This sequence comes from Homarus americanus, assembly GCF_018991925.1. Lineage (NCBI taxonomy): Eukaryota > Metazoa > Arthropoda > Malacostraca > Decapoda > Nephropidae > Homarus > Homarus americanus. Next base: position 173,528 of record NW_024712526.1, read on the forward strand.
TAATCTCCAATTTATAATTAATATTGGATAAATAAACTTACTCTAGGATTAAGAGTAAAATCTGGTCAATCTGTCATCAGAATTGTCCAAGATTATTAGTGAATCTGCTTACTTGGAGAGTAAAAGAATTTTATAAGGAAAGGTTAAGCAAGCCACTGGGTTATGGTATTTTCTAAACTGAATGTAGACTATGTATGTTTTGAGCAGCAAATTGGTGATTACTTATAGACAGTTATTCCAGTACTTCCTTAACTGAATGTAGACTATGTATGTTTTGAGCAGCAAATTGGTGATTACTTTTAGACAGTTATTCCAGTACTTCCTTAACTGAATGTAGACTATGTATGTTTTGAGCAGCAAATTGGTGATTACTTTTAGATAATTATTCCATTTCTTGAAGTTAATTTGTTCAAGCCTTGATACAACCATAAAATTATACATCATCATCAGTGTCTTAGCAATCCTTTATTTACTATTATGCTACAGTATTTATATGAATTAAAATTTATTTGATATAATTATTTGCGGTGGAAGTGTGGTTGTGGGGAGTAGAGGTCAGTGGTGGTGGGGAGCCGTTAGGGGAGGAGGGGGGGGCAAATTCAGCCATTGCCCTGGGCGCCATCAAGGCTGGTTATGGTGTAGCAGTTAAAAGTGAAGTGTTCGGTAAAAATGAAGTGTCAGATGTACGACTCATTCGGACAACGGCGGACAGCAGTCAGTTGGCGTTGCTCCACAGTCAACCTCAATTGAAGTCAATTCTGCTTACCTGAGATGATGGACATGCATTCCTATAACACGTACGTGCTTATACATTTGGTATTGCTTAAATTATATTATTTTAATACAATTTAGTGAGTGTTACCCTAAGGTCAGGGTGTTGTGTGGATGATATTATATTAATACAGATTAGTGAGTGTTACCTTAAAGGCAGGACAAAGCGCGCCCGAAAGTTATAAACATTTAGATCTCCCTATGCTGAGCATTTTGAACCCCATATATACCAGGCTGGAAGGAAGGTGTGGGTGTGCTTATTTATGTTGTATGGGGCAAGTGTAGGATTGACTTGCTACCGGTCTGCATTTTAAGAAAAGTTTAATGTTTTAAAACTGAGACGTGATTCTGATTCGCTTTTTTATCAAGGATTTCAAAAATAAACTTTGTTTTGCTCTAGCGCGTCACACTTTATTACCAATCAGACAAGATAATATAACTTATACATATACAAATACAATATACAAATATGACAAGATAATACAAATGAGACAATTCAGTAGTCTTCAAAGTTAACTAAACCTAAAGAATATTGTGATTAAGGCTATTTGCCTGCAAATACAGAACTAAATGGTATACAGTATATGAATATGTATGAAAAAATTTAATTGACTTCAAGGGTGGATGAAACTTTTTTTTTCGGTTTTCTGGCAATCTTTTCACTGCACAATCTCTCTTCAGCATCCAGCAGTAGTCTGCCATCATGTTCACATTCCACCTTCCTTGATACTTCTTTTCCACTTCCTTAATCACCGGCCTTAATGTTCTGGTGAAATCTTACAACCTGCTCTTCACTTAAACTACCAAAATTTTCAGGAAAATACTCACGATGGGAATGTAAGAAATGCACTTTTACACTCATATTGCAACCCATGTTTTTAAAGTTATTCAACATACCTTCAACAATGTTTTGATAGTTTAGATCTTTTTTATTGCCTAAAAAACTATACATAACATTTTTGAAACTATTCCATGCTTCTTCCTCACACTGGTTCATCGATTCTTCAAATTGGTGTTCCAACATTAAATTTCGTATTTGAGGGGCCACGAAAATGCCAGCTTTGATTTTTTCATATGTAACTGATGGAAATTCCCTTATCTAAGGCTTTTACAAATTGTTTCATTAACCCTAATTTAAGATGCAGAGGAGGCAGCAGCACTTTCTTAGTGTCAATCAATGGTTCTTGTAGAATATTTTTTGAACCTGGCACAAGAGCCTGTCTAGGTGGCCAGTGTTTTTTGTCCCAATGTTCACGTCTTGCTCTGCTGTCCCACTCACACAAAAAACATGGTATTTTCGTGTATCCACTCTGTTGACCAAGCAATAAAGCATTGACTTTGAAATCTCCACAAACCAACCAACCATGATCTTTATCATGAACTTTCTCTTGAAGTATCTGCAACTTTTCAAAAGTTTCCTTAAGATGAACAGAGTGAGCCACAGGAATTGATGAAAATACATTTCCATTATGAAGTAAAATTCCTTTGAGACTTGTTTTTGAAGAATCGATGAACAACCTCCATTCATTAGCTGTATAGGATATGCCAAAATAGTCACTTAAAGCAGACACATTACTGCAATAAACCAAGGAGCCTTCCTCTGAAAAATTGAACTAGTTCTTGTTCACGTTGCCTATACCATGAAAAATATGTCCCTTTGGTCAACAACTTCTTTGATTTCAACCTAGATCCTAAAAGTTCAACAGACTCCTTTGGTAAAATAAAATCCCTAACCAGATCGATAAGTTCACTCTGGGTAAACACCTCGGGTAATCACGAATATCTTCAGGTTGATAATCATTACTTCCGTTACCTGACGATGAATCATGGTCAGATTCTGATGACACGGACTGCAACACATCTGGCGGAATGGGGCCTGGAACCTCAGGACCATGTGGCACTGGTCTCATGGCAGATGGAATTTTGGGATAAATGATTCCTTGTTTTTTTTGTTTTTTTGCATTATATCCTTCTATCTTCACAGAGCAAAAATAACAGTCATCACCATGATTTTTAGGCTCCTGCAATACCATAAGGTCTCCAAATGGCATAACTTTTTTCTTACCATATTTCCACAGTCTTAAACCTTCAAGACACGTGCGACATACTTTATGTGGCGACCATGGTTTATCTAAATCACCTATTTCACTCCAAAGTAGGCAAAATATGCATTTTTCACGGATGCGATTATTTCTTGTCGTTGCTTATGCACAACAAAGCACCCATATATGAGCAGAATACGTTTGGATTGTTCAAACGTCCACGAGAAGACAACAGGAATAGTATCCTAGTAGAGCAAAACAAGGAGATTTAACATTACATCCACAAGGAAAGGAAACAACTTGATTAGGTAATTCAATAAAATATTCTTCTCACGACTTGTAATAAGAGCCCTATACACAGCACCACTTAGTATATTTTTCCTTTTCATAATGATCTCTCACCATATAGCTTTATCATACAAATGACCATTAGAAAAATTTACATTGTCTACAAGAGAAATAAGAGAATTCCTCACTAATATAACCACACCTCTACCAGGTTCATTCTGCACATCATCGAATTTACGATTTAACTTTCACTAAAAAACTGATGGAATTTTATGTTTACCAGTAAATTAAATTTTAAATACTAAATTAATTAATTGTATTATCAGAGTTTACTAGCCTATTATACCACTTATACACTGGACTGGTATATATTTATTTCCCTTTATTATCTATATTTTATAATATTTCTGGCTTCACTGCATTTTCACTTCCAACAACTTAATTAATTAATTGAATTATTATACATTCAAATGCATGGAAGTCGAATACAGTATAATGCTACTATCAGTCGCCACTCACCAGCTCTGCTCACCACGGAATCTCAGAGCGTTCTGCCGGGAGTGCCGTACGATATGTTGGACAAACACTTCATTTTTACCTAGACTTCACTTTTAACTGCTACAGTGACACTATAGTCATAACGGCATATACTCGAGCAGCGAGCCTGCGGGGCTTACCCACTCAGCGTGGTAATTAAACATTTTGATGGTTCTACATATGCCTTGTTAATTTGGAAAATTAGTATAAAATAACAGCATTAGCCAATGTATGTCAGATAATTTATCCCATTTTTTCCTGATTCTCCCAGAAACACCAAAAATGTTTTATACCATGTATGAACTGTACTACAGCTTTCAAGTTCTAAAAATGTCTACCAAGTGCTGTGCGCCGCCAGACATAAGCTTACATACAGTAAGCTTACATCTTGCAATTTATTTATTATACAAAATATCACAGAATTATATTTTCAGTGTCAAATTGCTCTGAGAACATGCAAAAAATGTACTATTAGCCAGACGTATATTTTCAGACTCTTACTTTCCAGCATACATGGTCCCTGACTGGTGACTGTATCAGTGTGATGTATATACCTAATAATAGTAGTAATAATAATAATAATAATAATAATAATAATAATAATAATAATAATAATAATAATAATAATAATAAGGAAGAGAGGAAAAGATATGGTAATTTATGGTAGGAAAGAGTAGGATAATGTAGTATATAATGAAGTATGAGGAAGTTGGGAGGAAAGAAAGAAATGATGGAGAAGACGGAAGGGTGTGTGTGTATGATGCTTGCAAAAGTAAATTCCATTGTAAGGAATTCATAAAAAATAATATATTCAACATCATAATTTTTCATCTAAAAATCAAATTCCATTGAACGACAAATGAATAAAAAAATAATAAATATCATTTTTTCTTCTCAATTCTTACATTTTTACCCCTTTGATTTTTTTTTCTTTCATTCTTCAAAATTTAACATTTGTATGTGCAAGAGGTTTGAATAATAGACCAGGTTCTTTGGAGACTTTACTCCTGCAGCATCAGACAGTGACTGGCAACCCGGCGCTGCCACAGACAAACTCCCGCCTCCACACATGGGAAAACATATCGTACAATGGTACTCCATTTCACATCTTACCCCCAAGTTAAAAGGAAATGACAATGCACAATTGAACTAACAAAAGGAAAACAATGCAGTGATAAAAAACAATAATGCAAGAAAACGAACAAACAATGACATGTTCGTAAGCTCGGAGAGAGCGAATAAGAAAGGGAAAAAAAACAGAAAGAAAATAAAACCTCAAAACTAGATTTACACCACACACACACTACACCACAAAGTCAGCCAACCAACCCGGGTGGGTGCCTGCAGCCTCTCCCAGGCCTGGCCACGGCCGACTGGGAAGGGGCTGGGGGTGCGAGCGAGGGCGCGGGTACAGAGGGCACCACAGAAGGGGGGCCAGGAGGCATAGCGTGGTGCACCACAGGAGTGGTAGGCACTAAGGTGGCGCCGCATCACAAGTGGCATCTGTTGCAGATGGACACCCTGCCAATGCCAGTCAACCTGACGGCATACTGCCTGTTAGGGTGGGCTTCCACCACTATGGCCGTCCTGTCCCAGAGTTTGGTAGCGGCGTCCTGCACACACACCTGCGCGCCCACAGCTAGGGGAGCCAGCTGGCGGAACACCTCCCCCCGTGTCTACTCTCCTCCTCCAACTCCACCTGATGAAATCCCCAGAAGGCGTCGGCGACGGTTTTGAACGAGTGCACTGGCACCCCGGACACCATGTCGAATGGTGCAGGTGTGTGGTGCGTCTCCCTCCGACAGCTTGCATTGAGGCGTTGGAAGTCTACAGTGCGCCGGGCTGACCATTTTTCTTGGCCACCACGACCATCCTGGCGCACCACTCCGTAGCCTCACCAGCAGGCACTGGCTGGATGACGCCTCTCCTGACGTCCTCCTCCAACTGGGCCTTCACCTCCGCTTCCCAGTGTTTCGGAATGGGAGCAGGAGTGTGACAGGCGTGGGGGGTCGCTCCGAATGTCTGGTGGATACGGTGAGGGGGACCAGTCATGACTGGCAGTGGGGACCTGCTGGTGTTGAATGCGGTGGATGAAAAGTGCGTGAGCAGCCATGCCTCCAACCTGGCCACATTCTCCTCCGAAGGAGGTAAGGGCATCTCAACTGGCCTAGGAGGGACTCGACTGCTCCCAGATCCAGGTTTCAGAGGTAGGTCGTCAGCAGTGTGCTGCTCCCGTCCATCGCTCATGGCAGCCACAGCACGTCTATGGAGCGGTAAGTCGACAGGCACCAAGTTGAGGCACTTGCAGGCCTCCAATGACAGGTAGAGGGCCTTGGCTGTCTTTATGAAGAAGACCTCCTGGACGGCGGACCCCTCGCTCACACTGAGGCGGCAGGGGGCAGACCCCAGACACTTGAGCTGTTTGTTTGCCACGTCCCTCAGGCCATTACGGGCCCGAAGATGCCCCAGGCACAAACCGATGTTCTGGAGCAGGGATGGCCCTGCCACACACACCATAGCACCCAGCCCCCAGCCTGGGTCACAAACACTTGTAACCTGGGGTGGCGGGATAGCTGGGCTGCTGCCACTGTGACAGCACCTGACATCCACAGAAGCACTTAGGGCTGTCTTACTCCTACAACACCTTTTGAAGTGACCAACCTTAGAGCAATTGCGATATGTGGCCCCACTTGCAGGACAATTGCTTTTGCCTGAGGCATGTGTCACGCCGCAGTTCCCACATTGCGCGCGGCTGGGGTGTCCAGGTCGGGCGCCAGCTACCTTAGACTCTCCCGTGACGTCATCACCAACCGCCGCTGCCTCCGTGGCTGTTCCAGCCACTGCCTCTGTGGCTGTTCCAGCCACTGCCTGGCCAGACGCATGACACAATACAGCAGCATCTCTCACTGCTGCCTCAAATAACGTACACTTGTTTCTAAGCACTTCAACTCTATTATAACTCGAGTTCCCCTGGAAAATTTCCCTTTTCCACACTGGGTTACTCAGGCCCACCATAACTTTACATAATATCATGTACTCAGAGAGGTCGTTATCACAGGTAGGAAATTTAAATTCACACTCCACTGCCTCTGTGAAGCATCGTTGAAAGTACCTTTTTATGGGCTCCTCTTCACCTTGTTTGGTGTTGAAAAACTCGTTCCATTTCACAGCTTGGTTTGACGATTGAAGAACCATTCCACTGATGATGTCCAGGGCTTCCTTCGGCAAGAGCTGCTCCCACTGACCGCTAGGATATCTCGAGTCAACCACCCTTTGGAGTGCAGAGACGCAGTTCAGGCAAATGTGGAGTGTAGCCACCAGCTGTGACCATCCGTTCAACATCACCCACGACTCCTTAGACCACCTCCACGTCCTAAACGCCGCTGCTGGCATTTCTGCCTCACACTTCTCTGGAGCGACCGCTGCTGAGGGCTTCATAACCGGCGTAGGGGCTTGACCGGGGCCGCCAGTAGCTAGAGACGCCATCTGAGCCATCAATGCACTCATGGTCTGCTGCTGGGCGCGCGTGGTGTTCCCCGCCGGTGTATAGATGTCCTGGCGTCTCCTTGAGGGCGTCGAGAATCGTGGACGTGTAGGGGCCATGTTGGCGTCCTCATCAGGGCTGTTATGGCGTGTCAGGTCCCGGCATCCTACTCCCTGCGCCATGTGAGAGGTTTGAATAATAGACCAGGTTCTTTGGAGACTTTACTCTTGCAGCATCAGACAGTGACTGGCAACCAGGCGCTGCCACAGACAACCTCCCTCCTCCACACATGGGAAAACATATCGTACAATGATACTCCATCTCACAGTATGGTACTCTCTGAAACAATCTGGGAGGCAGAGACCAACATCACACTCAGTGCACATCCAACGAGTGGTTTGGCGTCGTCTGTTACGCCTTAGTGTGTGTGCACATACATGACATCTTCTGCGTGGCTTGAAGCTGACATCTGTTGCAGGGACTTCTGCCGGGAAGTGCCGTGAAGTCAGTCTTATGGGGTTTGACACAGCAGTTGAACTCCTACCAGTCCTTGTGGTATGAATAGGCATACTAAATTTTGCAATCATTTGCCTTATAACTGCTTTTCTGAAGTCTAGCAGTGGTGGTTTTTTGCCTGTTTTCACAAGAAAGGTGAAGTAAGAAATTATTATTGACAAATCAAGGATGCTAAAGAAAAGTTTTTGTATCACTTTAGAGATTTCCTCATGCAATTGACACTTGTGAGCATCATGTCAGCTTTATCAACAAGTCCAGCTTTGCATGTATAGTCAACCACTGCAGCAGGTTTCTGTATTACTTTGTAGCGTAATATATGTGGCCAGTTGTCTAATTTATCTTTGTGTTTGTCTGTTTTCTCTTTGTTAGGCTCACATACATATGTACATGGAGGAGATCTCGCACTACGGATGGAGGTGAGAAAGGAAACTCACAATGGCGTTTTCTTTATATATATTATATGTACAGAGCAGTCAGGTGCTGTGAAGTTGCTTCGTAATAAAGGAGTTGCTGTGGAGGATCTTTAGAAGAAGTCTTCTCTGCTTAAGAGCCTGGTGTTGTCTGCCCTCTTAACTTGACTTGACGTCAGTAGATGAGGTAGAGAGCTATTGCTTGAAATGCTGAGTGGGAGGGCAGGGATTAGGATTGGAAGTACTTTGGTGGCAATTTGAGGGAGGGAGGACTGTTTTAGGACCAAGGAAAAAGAGGGAGGAAAAGTGAAGGAAAGTAAGAGATTGACAGTATCCGGGCTCAACCAGATGTGCTGAGGTTATAATAATTATATTTGAACTTACATCTTGCGTGATTAGGTTCTAGCTCTCAAGCCTTTGTCATACTTAGTTAAAAATATGTTTATTTTGAGGTAACCATTGTTCCAAGGAAGGGGTGATGACCTCTAGCCAGGTTCTTGTGGAGCTGGCTGAGCAACGTATCTTTTGTTTTAATAAAAGTGGAAGGAAGGGGCAAGAAAACAAGGGTTGGAGAGGCCAAGGATAGTGTCCTTTGATCACTCTCATCTTTTAATGAAGCGTTTTGTTTATAGTAGGGAAGTTTAATTTCTAAGAAGAGGTGTAGGATCCAACTTGCTACCTTTGTTCACAAGGAGGTGGTCCTATCTTTTTGGTTTAATTGAAAGATTGAAGCTTGACTTGAAGGTACAGTATTTAGTGGCTATACAGTTCTTTTGTTTTTGTATTGAATTTGATAATTTTTAGATGTATTTTGGTATTGGTGGTGGGTTGTCGACTCTTATTCTGCTTAATCTGAACCAAGCGTGTTCTTCTCTTGCTCTTCTTACTGGTTCGTTGTCGAGCCAGTTTGCTACAGTTTCTGAGTCTAACTCTCGTACTTTTTCCCATGTTCTTTTGGCTTGGATGTAGATGTCTACGTTTACTGCGTTAATGTTGGCTCTTCTATGGAGTTCTTCGTTTGTTACTCTTTTTTCGTAACTGATGTTATATATGAATCTTAGGGTTTTATTTTGTACCGTTTGAAGTTTCTTGATTCTCGTTGCGCTAAATGAGTTGGTTGGTACAAGCGGGTAGCACATTACTGATTTTATTAGTGCCGTGTATAATTTCCTTTTGTTTGGTATGTTCAGTTTTTTAAATCTTCTTATTTCTGACGGTTTGCTACGTAGTTTGTGGACTTTTTCGTTGATGAAGCTCTGGTAACCATTTGTTGAGAGTTTCAGTCCCAGGATGATGCCTTCGTTGGTGTATGGGTAAATTTCTCCATCTACTATTATTGGTTCGACTTTTTTCTTGGCAATTGGTATGATTTTAAATTTGTTGATGTTTGTCCGTATTTTCCACTTCTTTTCGGAGTCGTTTATGTTTTTTATTGCTAAGGCCGTATGGCGTGCCATCATTGCTTCTGCTTTTCCTGGATATGATATGATTTGTGTGATGTCATCGGCAAAGATAATGTGTTCGCTATGTTGCGTTGGTTCAGGTAAGTTGCTCGTATATATGGAGAATAGTGTTGGGGATAGGACGCCTCCTTGGGGCACTCCGCTTTCTAGGTCGAAGGGTGGACCTAAATGGTTGCCAATTTGGAGCTGTGCTGTCCTGTTTTGAAGGTAGTCACATAGGATTCTTTCTATTTCTGCAGGTAGGTCTGGTTTTAGTATTTTATATGCTAGTCCGTTGTGCCACACTTTATCAAATGCCTTTGCCACATCTCTTAAGACTATGTTTACTTGGTTTCCTTGCTGTTTTTCTTTGGCTATTTCTGTTATTATTGCTATTGCCGTTTGGGTTCCTCTACCTCTTCTAAAGCCGTGTTGTCTTGGGTTGAGTTTGTTGTGGTTAACCAGGAACTTATCTAGTCTGTTATTTAGTATGCGTTCCAAGAGTTTCCCGGTTATTTCCAGTAAGGATATAGGTCTGTAGTTTATTATCTGCTTTGGATCCTTGCCTTCCTTGGGAATGAAGATCATTTTTGCCCGCTTGAGGGCATCGGGAAAGTAACCAGCGATAAGGTTGGGTTGTAAATATTTATCAGAGCTTCCATTGGTCTGCTGGGCAGGTTTAATAACATGTTTCGGGTTATGCCGCTCATTCCAGGGGATTTTTCTTTAAATTTGCGTAGGCAGTGTAATAGTTCGTCGTGATTTATGAATTTATTGGGTCTTAGTCTTTCTGGGTTTCCTGTGTGGTAGGGAGTTAGTCTATTGTTTTGTTCTCTTAGCCAGTCATTAATTAACTCCTCGTGTTCTTCGCCAAAACTTTCGTTTTCTTCTTCTGATATTCTGAAGATCTTCCATTCTCCTCTGAAGGCTTCTTCTTTTTCATGGTCTGTGTAGAGTTTTTGTCCGTTATGGTCTTTAATGTAGTTTATTGTCTGTTTTTTCGTGCCAAGTAGTTTGTTGATGTTTTACCAGAAGTTTTTTGAGTCCTTTGTGGTGTCTATGGTTTTTATTAGATTGTTCCATTTCACGGCGAGGCTGTGAGCTTATATACACGTCCACCGGAAGTAAAACCGGAAGTAAGCGTTGCTGGTGACCGACCCCCCGTGAATCTAGACGGCTAGGCTTGTCAGAGAAACGACGCGGGATCCGCTGATCAGCGACTAATGGCAGTAGGGGAGAGTATCCACTACAACGCTTATGACAAATAGAGGAGAAAATATTGTGATTCGGACAACAATATATTAGTATAATTGTTAGATCAGTTTCATATCTACTTAACATTTATAAATTATAATGAATTTTAAGGGTAAATATATATGTGTACAGTTCATTGACTGATACAGTGTTGCTGAAACTTGACGGAAAATTGGTGGAGATGAGGGTGCAAGTTTTTTTTTCTTAAGTCTAAATGGCATAAATTGATTTGTGCTGATGACTGTCAAGTGTGCCTCTGATAACTTTGCCAGAGTATTTGAAACATTATCACTGATAGCTTGAATCAGTATGATAAGAACTTAATATGAAAATATCCTTTGCTCTGATTCTTCAAATATCTTCTGCTTTGTAATTTTGATATAAGACAAACTATAACCTGCCAGCCGAGTGTGAGCTCTTTCAAGTCCAGACTTGACCAACACTGGAGCACGCACCAAGATGGGACCACTATGCCTCCTTATGCTTACCAATGATGCCCTAAGAGAAATCCCTGCTCGCTGGAAATATGTCGACGACTCCACCATTGGGGTCAGCGTCAACAATTCTGCTCCCGACTATACCGCCCTTCAGGATTTATTGAACAGTCTCCAAAACTGGGCCACCAACAACCATGTCACCATCAACCATACCAAGACCATGGTTATGCACATCAACCTCTCCTCCGACGTTGTCCCACCCCCTTCCATTACTTTAGGTCGCAACACACTCCAGGTTGTAGATTCCACGAAGCTCCTCGGCGTCACCATAGACAACAAACTAAATTGGAAACTACATGTCAGTGAAGTTGTCAAATCCTCCAGTTTCCGTCTCCACCTCCTCCGGTACTCAAGTCCCTCGGAGTTCCTGAACCCGAGCTCCTCAGTGTTTACTCAACATTCATACTTCCCAAGCTCACCTATGCCTCCCCTACCTGGTCTTCCTCCCTAAACGCCACACAACGTAAACACCTAGAAAACGTGCAAAAGAGGGCATGCAAGATTATTCTCTCCCCTTCCTACTCCACATATCAAGAAGCGCTCAACACACTGACCCTCTCGGCTCTCACTGACCATCACCACGACCTCATCTGCAAATTTGGTGAGAAGTTTCTGCACCATCTCCGACACTGGCTCCTACTACCACCTGAGATCATTCGCTCGAGAATTGCTGTTCGACACCACAACCGCATCCAGCCCATACGAGCACAAACTGATCGCTATAAGAACAGCCTAGTCCCAACCATTGTAAAAATTATCAATAACTTGTAATCAACCAGTGTATTCACTCCTAGTCAATCTTACTTTTTGCACTGTCACTATGTTGAAATGGCTTGTATATAATGCTGCTTGTATATAATTTGTACATCAAGAGACCCATTCCCCAATTATGTAACTGTATATTTTCAGCCTTCCGGCTGCCATGCTCTTTCAATAAACCGTTAATTATTATTATTATTATTATTATTATTATTATTATTATTATTATTATTATTATTATTATTATTATTATTATTATTTTTATTATTATTATTACTATTATTATTATTATTATTATTATTATTAGATACTCTCTGGCAGATTGTTCCAAGAGATCACACTATCACTCCGAAAAAGTTACCCTTCACAGTTTTCTGGACCTGTGGCTGCTTCAACCTTGAGTTGTGGCCACTTGTAGGGCGAGCGTCCGCCAGCTCCAGGTAAGGACACTCGAGAGAGTAGTGCCCCTTGAGATGCTTATACACCTCAATTAGGTCCCCCCTTGCCCGTCTGTAGTATAAGCTAGGCAAGCTCAGGCGCTCCAATCTCTCAGGGTAGTTGAGGTGCCGAAGTGTAGGCACGACTGGTGACCCTCCTTTGGACATTTTCACTCAACTGACAGTCCCTATAGCATATTTCGGGGACCAGACGGGGTGACAGTACTCCAGATGGGGAAGCACCTCACTCTTGAAGATCGTTACGAGGGACGGACCGTCTAGATATCTGAACAACCTTCTTATTAGACCTAATGATTTAGTTGCCTGATTTACCTTCTTCTCGCAATGGCCCGAGAACTTCAGCTCATTGTCAACATACACACCTAGGTCCTTCTCACATTCAGTCTCAAATAGTGCAGTTTCTTAATCCTGTTGGGACATATGATACGCCTCCTTACTGTTGGTACGTTCCAGGTGCATCCTCTTACACTTCGTGACATTGAATCTTAGCAGCCATTCCTTCGGCCATTCTTGAAGCTTACAGAGATCCTTCTGCAGCTCTTCACAGTCTGCTTGGTGCTTAATTTCCCGAAATAACTGGCGCCATCCGCAAACATTTATATGGAGGAATGTACAGCGTCAGGCACGTCATTTAGGAAGCAAACGAATAACAGCGGGCCCAATACACTGCCCTGTGGTACCCGCTTGTGACGGGTACACATGATGATTTCGTACCATTAATCACCACACACTGCTTGCGGTCTTGGAGAAAGTCTCCGATCAACGCTCGAACTTTTCCACGAATCCCGTACCCTTCCAGTTTAATTTTCAGCCTTTCATGGGGTACACTGTCGAAAGCCTTGGCAAAATCTAGGTAAATAATGTCGATATTACCACCCTGCTCCATAAGTTAAGTCCAAATATCCAGTACCTTAAAAAATTGTGTTAAGCAGGAGCGCCCCTGCATAAACCCATGTTGGCAATCCCTTATAAGATTCTTCGATGTTCCATCTTAGCATCTCTTATAATGCTCTAAAATACTTTATATACTTTGGTGGTCAGGCTCACCGGTCTACATTTATTCGTGTAGTGTCGATCGCCCTTCTTGAAGATAGGACTCACCTAGCCATTTTCCCATCACTGGGGACCTTTTGCTCATTCAGACATTTACAGAACAGGATCTTCGGGGGGCTCAGCAAGCTCGCTGCACAACTCCCTTAGCACTCTAGGATGCACCATGTCAGGGCCGGGACTCTTATGAACCTTCACCTTTGACAGTGAATTTCTTATAACCTCTTCTGTGAACACAATGTGGGACAGTGCTGTGTCGAACCGTCTGTCCCCAAATGCAGGAAGATTATATGCATCCTCTCTTGTGAACACCGAGGAAAAGAAACTTTTCAATGCCTCAGCTTTGTCCTGGTCAGAATCTGCTTAATTACCATCTTCAAGCCTCAGGTCTGATACTTCTACTCGTGTTTTTAATTTCGACTTTGCATAGCGGTAAAACGCCTTTGGGTTTAATTTGACCTCGCTTGCAACCAGTCTCTGGAACTCCTTTTTAGTCCTACTGTACTGCGCACATCATTGCCATCCTTAAAATCTCTTTAATTCATATTACGCTACATAACATTCAAATCCACCGCACTTTTAGAGTTCAGAAAACGGGAAACGTTGGTAAAGGATAACTCATCTACTGTATGTTTTATACGAATTGTATTAAGGTACGGTCATATAATATTAAATGTATGTACTCATAGCAAACAGCGATCACAAAGAAATTCGATTCCAGTTAGATTTTCAGGGCAGACGTAAGGAAAATTCCACTAAAGTACCAGATTTCAGAAGGGCAAACTTTGACAGTTTAAAGAGGCAGCTGAGAGAGGGGGTGTCGCGCTTGGCCGTGAACCTGACAGATGACACCGACCTGATAACGAGATCTGAGATTGCCGAGTTCCACGATAATTTAAATAGTGAGTTACCTAATGCACAAAGGCAGAACATACCATACAAAAAACTCAGATCAGACAACAATGACCCTAAATGGATAAATAATTATTTAAAGAACATCATTGGCCAAAGGAAGGCTATAGGTAGAAGGATAAATCGTGGCGAAATTCACCTCCGGGACTATTATAGGGTATTGGCGAGTAGAGTTAAAACCGAGATAAGGAAAGCAAAGAGGAATAATGAGGTAAGGATAGCAAGGGAGGCGAAGACAAACCCCAAAGGATTCTACCAAATGTATCAAACTAAAACACGAGAAAAGATTGGACCAATACGGTCAGACTCCGGCGAGCTCACTGATAACGACGGAGAAATGAGCAATAATTTGAATAAATATTTTTCAACAGTTTTCACCACCGAAAATCTAAACATGATACCCGAGGCACCGACTCTATTCAGAGATAGTGAAGAAAACAAATTAAGTGAGATAGTAGTGACTAGTAACGATGTTAGTAAGCAAATAGACAAACTAAAGCCTAATAAGTCACCTGGTCCCGATGAGATATTTGCCAGAGTATTAAAGGAATGTAAGGAAGAGCTTAGTATGCCCTTAGCAAAGTTGTTTAACATGTCCTTAAAACAGGTGTAGTACCAGAATCCTGGAGGATAGCGAATGTAATACCGATTTTCAAGAAGGGGGATAGATCACTATCCTCTAACTACCGCCCAATCAGTCTAACATCAATAGTAGGCAAATTACTGGAAGCAATCATTTCAAACTCTATTCGAAATCACCTGGAGAAGCACCGATTGATCAATGATTCCCAGCATGGCTTCACAAGCGGACGTTCTTGCCTAACTAATCTATTAACATTCTTTTCATCAGTTTTCGAATCGGTGGACGAGGGGCACAATTATGATGTGGTATATCTCGACTTTAGCAAAGCCTTCGACAGAGTCCCCACGAAAGACTAATTAGAAAGGTAGAAGCTCATGGCATCAAAGGTGACATCCTTAAATGGATTAGGGCGTGGTTACAGGACAGGAAACAGCGAGTGAGCATTAACGGCACTAAGTCCCATTGGAGCAACGTCACAAGTGGAGTTCCCCAAGGCTCAGTACTTGGACCATTATTATTTATTATATACATAAACGACATAGATATCGGCATAGACAGCAACATAAGTAAATTTGCTGATGACACTAAAATAGGACGTGTTATCAAATCTGACGAGGACTCGGCAAAACTACAGGAAGATCTAAACAAATTTTCGAATGGTCTGAAAAATGGCAGATGAAATTCAACGTCGACAAATGTAAAGTACTCAGTATAGGAGATGTAAACAGGGAAACCAGATACCAGATGAACAACGATGCCATAGAGAAATCCGACTGCGAGAGAGATTTAGGAGTAATGATAAGTAGGAACCTTAAGCCAAGTAAACAATGTGTTTTTGCTCGTAACAAGGCTAATAAAGTACTTGGGTTCATACAAAGGAGTGTTAGTTACAAGACTAGCGAGGTCATCCTAAAACTGTATCTTGCTCTTGTCAGACCACACCTGGATTACGCAGTTCAGTTCTGGTCACCGTATTACAGAATGGATATAGAATCCTTGGAAAGAATTCAGAGGAGAATGACAAGACTAATCCCGGGTATTAGGAACCTTGAGTATAGAGACAGGTTAAAGCATCTTAATTTGCACTCCCTCGAGAGACGTAGAGCGAGGGGCGACCTGATAGAGGTGTATAAGTGGAAGACAGGGCTAAACAAAGGGGACATTACGAAGGTACTCAAATTATCCAACCAGGAGCGAACTCGTAACAATGGTTTTAAATTAGACAAATTTAGATTTAGGCGTGAAATAGGTAAACACTGGTTTGGAAACAGAGTAGTGGATGAATGGAACAAGTTACCAAATACCATCATTAACTCGAATACGCTGAATTGCTTCAAACATAGGTTGGATGCTCATATGAGCAATAGGGGTTGGGTGTAAACGGGACTGCCCAATATGGGCCAATAGGCCCGCTGCAGTTTCCTCCATTCTTATGTTCTTATATGGGATAAGGGTAGATCGTGTTTGAAGGTCATACTATTTACGTCTGTGAACGATTAGTGAACATAGCTACCGCAGGTATCAGATGAAAATATAAAAGAACAATGATCTGGAAAACGGATAAATGTATCAGACCTATGTGAAGTGTTGGGAGTGATCCAGAAACTATACTTCAATGAAAATATCTTGCATGCCTCGGTGTGAGCTTAATACACTGTAGTGGATTTCTCCCCTACAAACGCTGTTTGTCGCTGAGTAGCCGACCCCACCAATTCCCCAGTGTATGCCTCGTGGTCTACTGTAGGTCAACCAGCGCCGCCATACACCACGGAGCGGGGGTCAACTACTAAGCCACGCCAACCCCCGCTATTTAAGACCTGACCTCGTGGTGATCGCTCTCTTTCTACCTACACCAACCAGCCAGCAACACACCTCCTCCTCCGCCGCTGCCTGGCGGCCCTCGCTCCTCCTCCGCCTACCTGGCGGTCCTCTCTCCCGCCGGCGAGCATGGCGACCCACAAGCTGTCCTTCTCTGAGCATCCTCACCAACCAGCTCTCTCTACATCACGCTTGTAACCATGCTGCCTTCCCAGCACCAAGCTGCATTGTACATCCAATACAACATGTATTTAGAGAGCACATTGTGAGTTTCCTTTCTCCATTCCATCCTGAGTGTGAACCAAACATCCCATACCCCACAAATGGTGACTCCCGGAGATTCGCACTCACACAGGATGGAAGAGAAACTGATCACGCTCCCAGTCTTCAAGCAACATGGAAGACTGGCTTATCCACACAGGAGCAGCTCTCATCGGCTCCACAACTACTGTCTCTACACCGCAGGTTAGACACCCTAGAGCAGCTCTGCTTCTCTAAGCAGACACCAGCTCCCCTTCCTGCCCCAAGCACCACGTCCTACCGACCCCAGCACACCCGTCCTGCCTCAGACGCCGCCCCCGGCCCAACAGTAACCCCTGCCGCCCCTGATGCGGCCTCTGTTCCCGAGTGTGGACCAACACACCCCTCTTTTCTCCCTCAGGTACTCCCTGCTTATGTCCTGCACCCTGCTGCTGTCGTGGACCGAGCTGCTGTCACGAGCCCTAATCTGCTTCTGCTGACGCAGCCCCTGCTCCTGACCCAGGCCCACACACCCCAGCAGGCGCATCTGACGACTCTGTACCTGCCGTGAGGGAAGCACAACATTCATCGCCTCCACACACCCTTTTTCTCCCTCTCTTCTCCCACAGATAGTGTGTATCTAGACAGTTGTATCCAGCAACCGGTTCATCCACGCCATCGCCGTTGTCTCACATGAGGCATGCACCGCCCGTTCTGCCTCACATGTGCTATGCAACCCTGCAGACAACAAGTCTCCTACACCGCCTGGAGGGAAGGGGGAGTATTGTAGTGGATTTCTCCCCTACAAACGCTGTTTGTCGCTGAGTAGCCGACCCCACCAATTCCCCAGTGGTCTGGGTCAACCAGCGCCGCCATACATCACGGAGCGGGGGTCAACTACTAAGCCACGCCTACCCCCCGCTATTTAAGACCTGACCTCGTGGTGACCTGTCTCTTTCTACCTACACCAACCAGCCAACAACACACCTCCTCCTCCGCTGCTGCCTGGCGGCCCTCGCTCCTCCTCCGCCTACCTGGCGGTCCTCTCTCCCGCCGGCAAGCATGGCGACCCACAAGCTGTCCTTCTCTGAGCGTCCTCACCAACCAGCTCTCTCTACATCACGCTTGTAACCATGCTGCCTTCCCAGCACCAAGCTGCATTGTACATCCAATACAACATGTATAAAGAGAGCACATTGTGAGTTTCCTTTCTCCATTCCATCCTGAGTGTGAACCAAACATCCCATACCCCACAAATGGTGACTCCCGGAGATTCGCACTCACACAGGATGGAGGAGAAACTGATCACGCTCCCAGTCTTCAAGCAACATGGAAGACTGGCTTATCCACACAGGAGCAGCTCTCATCGGCTCTACAACTACTGTCTCTACACCGCAGGTTAGACACCCTAGAGCAGCTCTGCTACTCTAAGCAGACAGTCACTCCTCTTCCGACACCAGCACACCCGTCCTGCCTCAGACGCCGCCTCCGGCCCGACAGTAACCCCTGCCGCCCCTGATGCGGCCTCTGTTCCTGAGTGCGGACCCACACACCCCTCTTTTCTCCCTCAGGTACTCCCTGCTAATTATCCTGCACCCTGCTGCTGTCACGAGCTTTCATCCGCTTCTGCTGACGCAGCCCCTGCTCCTGACCCAGGCCCACACACCCCAGCAGGCGCATCTGACGACTCTGTACCTGCCGTAAGGGAAGCACAACATTCATCGCCTCCACACACCCTTTTTCTCCCTCTCTTCTCCCACAGATAGTGTGTATATAGACAGTTGTATCCAGCGACCGGCTCATCCACGCCATCGCCGTTGTCTCACATGAGGCATGCACCGCCCGTTCTGCCTCACATGTGCTGAGCAACTCTGCAGACAACAAGTCTCCTACACCGCCTGGAGGGAAGGGGGAGTATTGTAGTGGATTTCTCCCCTACAAACGCTGTTTGTCGCTGAGTAGCCGACCCCACCAATTCCCCAGTGTATGCCTCGTGGTCTAGGTCAACCAGCGCCGCCATACACCACGGAGCGGGGGTCAACTACTAAGCCACGCCAACCCCCGCTATTTAAGACCTGACCTCGTGGTGACCTGTCTCTTTCTACCTACACCAACCAGCTAGCAACACCTCCTCCTCCTCTGCCTGCCTGGCGGTCCTCTCTCCCGCCGGCGAGCATGGCGACCCACAAGCTGTCCTCCTGTGAGCATCCTCACCAACCATCTCTCTCTACATCACGCTTGTAACCATGCTGCCTTCCCAGCACCAAGCTGCATTGTACATCCAATACAACATGTATATAGAGAGCACATTGTGAGTTTCCTTTCTCCACCCCATCCTGAGTGTGAACCAAACAACTTGAACCCCACAACACCTCGTTATCTCATGTGACAAATAACCATGAACAATACAATGATCAGAGAATCTTATGAGTGTGTTCAACAATTGCAACGTGTGAGGGGAGGATCCCTAAATACAGATTGAAGAGAAGTGGATATACTCACGCCATGAAAATACGACGCTAGGCTTGGTCTATGTTGGTGTCCATTCTGCCCCGGGTTACAGTTTTGAGTTAATGATATAACCCAATTAATTTCCCCAGGAACTGGCAAACCAGATCCTTACTTCAGTATGTAATTTAGGATTAAGATATATAATTATAAGGCATAGGGTCACAATAGATAGGAAAGTGTATATATGAAAACCAGAATAAAATCATAGTGAAAATTAAAGATTGGAAACTGTAAGCCTAGTTCAGAGAGAGACGCAGGCATCCTGGCTCTTGCATACATCCTCCTGTCCTGCTCATTGTTTGACCTAACCAACGCCTTGAATTTCTGGGTTTTCTTCTTAACTTTGTCGACTGTTGCATGGTTTATGTATACTGTACTGTATTCCTGGAGGCAATGGGTTTGTGGGGTACAGGTTATTTGGTTCACACTCAGGATGGGATGGAGAAAGGAAACTCACAATGTGCTCTCTGTATACATGTTGTATTAGATGTACACTGCAGCTTGGTGCTGGGAAGTTGCAGCGTGGTTACAAGCATTGAGTAGAGAGCTGGTTGGTGAGGATGCTCAGAGGAGGACCAGCTTGTGGGTCGCCATGCTCGCCGGCGGGAGCGAGGGCCGCCAGGCAGGACCCGAGGAGGTGGTGTTACTTGAAGACTGGCTGTAGGTAGAAAAAGATAGGTCATCACGAGGTCAGGCCTTATATAGGAGGTAGGCGTGGCTTAATAGTTGACCTCCGTCATGTAAGGCGGCGCTGGTTGACCTAGACCACGAGGCATACACTGGGGAATTCGCGGGGTCGGCTACTCAGCGACAAGCGTTTGTAGGGGAGGAATCCACTACAGGTTTGTGGTCTTGGATATACTGTATATTTCTCGATCAAATGGTTCACTTTACTAGCTATGATATTCAGCATAGTGTCTGCTTTCTTATGCCTTGGTGAGTCAGGCCAATTGATACCCCTCATCTCCTTCCTCATCACATCACAATAACCCCAGTGGGCACCAGCCCACTGGGGCTAGATGTTGCAGTTTGGCCACCATACCCTCCTCGTATGTTATGATGAGGTCCAGTGGTTTGAGTGTTTGCTCCCCTCTGTAATGTGTCGGGTCTTTAACATGTTGAAACAGAAAAGTATCTCGGAGTTTCTACAAAAAGAGTAGCAGGGTTATTTAAGTCATTTGGTGTGAACTTGTTTCTCCAGTAATGTCGCCATAGTTAAAGTCCCCCATGATAAGGAGGTGGCCAAGGTTGAACATTGCTACGTTATCTATTAAGGCTCTTAGGTTCCTTTGGTTTGGTAAGCTACAGTTTGGGGATCTCTAGATACACCCAACAATTAGTAAGTCTTCTCCATTCAATTTAATTTTACACCACTTGGATTCTTCAAAAACATACTCTCCCTGTTGTACTGCGCACATCATTGCCATTCCTAAAAAATTTTTTATTCATATTACACTACATAACATTCAAATCCACCGTGCTGGTGGAATCTCAGAAAATGGGAATCGTTGATAAAGACTAACTCACCTAATGAATGTTACGGAATTATATGATGAATTGTACCCAGCTACGGGTATATAATATTAATTGTATGTATTCATAGCATTAAGGAAAACTCAAGGTATCTATAAGATGGTTGTGAGAGCCCAATTGATCCGGGCTAGTGTACTATCCTGGCTAAGTGTAGATCGTGGTTTGAAGGTCATACTATTTATGTCTGTCAACGTTTAGCGAACATAACTTCCGCAGATATCATATGAAAATACATGAGAACAATGGTCTGGGAAAAGGATAAATGTATTAGAACTATGTGAGGTGTTGGAAGTGACCCAGAAACTAAACTTGAAAGGAAATATCTTGTGTGCATCTGTGTGAACTTAATACACCTCGTATCCTCGCGTGGCGTATACCCATGACATGAACAGTGATCAGAGAATCTTAAGTCTGTGTTCAAGTAGTGCAATGTGTGAGGGGAGGATCCCTAATTACAGTTTTAAGTGAAGTAGATATACCCACGCTATGATCATTCGGCTTTTGTTTCAGGGTGGCGTCCCTTGTACCCGGCCTACAGGTGTGAGTTGTTCATATAACCCACTTAATTTTCCCAAAAACTGTCAAGCCCGAATCGTATTGTAGTATGTAAGTTAGGATTAAAATATGGGTTTATAAGACACCGGGTCACAATAAACGGGAAAATGGAGATGTGAGAACCATAAGAAATCAAAGAAAAAATAAAGATTGGAAACTGTTGGCCTAAACAGAGAGGAGCGGAGGGGAGGGGCATCGGCCTTCAGAAGCGCTTGCTCCTTTCATCAACCCAGGTCAGTGAACTTCATCGGATTGTATTCAGCCCTAAAACAAGACTTATAGTAGTTATAATACCTTGAGCCTTTGCCTGATGAAGAAAGTGAAATATTAATGTTAGGGTGTGTGATAACGGCCCATCAGGCATTATTTCTGAGACGTGCTTGCTCCTTTCATCAGCCCAGGTCCCCGCGCGCTCTGACTCACCAGAACGGCGGCCATTATCCCTGTGAACGTCCCACCATGTGAGATGATTACCCCCAGCTATGCTAATCCACTGTGAACCTGTGGATTCCCGGCATACCACCACACATCACATAAGTAGGAATACATAATGAAATACGCGAGAAACTCCGCGGTCGTCACTTGGAGCGACCGATAATACCACGTAGAAACTGTACTGGTATGTCTCTTGGTGAAACCCTCGTGTCTCTACCCACCGAGGGTGGTGTGTGAACGAGGTGCCTGATACGTGTACCTAGAAATTACAAGGAGTCCCATACTTGCAGGTGTGGAGTATAACAGGTGTGGTGAGCTGGTGCTACAGGGAGGTGAGATGGTGTTACTATGTATAATGACCTAAGGTGCTATATTCCATACAGGTGGAGCAGTCCGAAGTGTTAAAGGATATTGTAAGAAGGGTAACCAAAATCATCGTTGTTCTCCTGAGGAAGGCCAACTTATTTGTATTTTACCGGAATGCAGTATGTTTTATAAGGAATAAATTAGTTAAGACATGTTATGGTTTCACCCTTCTTTCCCCTTATCGATCTAGTCAATGAAAAATCTAACTCAATGCCTAGTCCACTCTGCCCGCTACCTAACGAGCTACATACTGCCCAGAGGGGTTCTGGTGGCAGCAACCTTTAAAATTAAGACTATAGTTAAGTTATCCCCTTAGACTTAGTCAGATCAGGTTGCTGATCTGACTTTCTGCCTCATTTACACACAATTGCAGGGTTCCAATTGTTTCTCTTACTATTGACAACACAACATACATATATTGTTCCTCACTTTTTTTTTTCATTTTGTATTTCTTTGTGGTTCTTTATTATTATTGGTATTATTATTATTATTATTATTATTATTATTATTATTACTATTATTATTATCATCATCATCATCATCATCATCATTATTAATATTATTATTATTTATTATTATTATTACTATTATTATTATTATTATTATTATTATTATTATTATTATTATTATTATTATTATTATTATTATTACATTTTCGCCCCCCAGGCCCCGATGTGGGTCAGTGACCTGTGTCTAGGTGGGCTAATTCCCGTAAAAAAAAAAATCTATATCTGACGTTGCCCTGCAGTAACTGCATGTCAACATACTTCCTGGTGCTGCTTCAGTCCCTGATTCCATACCCCTCATGGTTGTTGCTGTTGGGGAGGGGGGGGGTGGAGACTCTGTACAGATCTACTCAGCCTTAAGCCCACCGGTTTACCATGTTATGGACTTGTAATCGTCGGCTTAATAATAACAATAATATTGATCTTTATTATTACTATGATAATTGCTTCTAATCTGTGTTATGGTAGCAGGGCCCCGCTTTGTTGCCTCTATCCGTAACGTGGTTGATTTACTGAACGAAATATTCTTGTTCTTTGACCTTTTACCTAAACGACAAATGGGGGGGGGGCTTATTGTTCCCCCCCCCCAAAAATCAGCTGGATGGGCACGCTATGCTCACCATGTTCCCCTGTAGGGGATCTCTCCCCTACAACTGCGTAGCCGCATTCCAATGCGACAGTATCCTAGCAACCAGCGAGCACCTCACGGGGGAGGGGTCGCCACCTGCGACGTTTACCCTAGCAACGGAGTCCAGCAACCGGCGAGTTCCCATGGGTTTACTTCCGGTTGCTGTGTATATAAGCTCTCAGTGTCTCCATTGAGAGGCATTCTACCCTACGTTCCTGAACATGCAACACCTCCTCCGAGCAAGCTCCTCGCTGTCCAGCTCTCATTCAACCTGGAGGACAGCAACACGCAACATCTCCTCTAACGAAGCTCCTGCACAGATACCTTCTAAAACACGCTACTCACTGAACGTGTCTTCTGAGCAAGCTCCTCACCACACGGCATCTCCAGCACCAGACTGTCTTGTATATAATATATTTTATATAAGAAAACCACCACCTAGAGTTTCCATCCATCCCATCCTGAGTGCGAGACAACATAACATCACGTAACCCTACAACTGGTGACCCCAGGAAAAACGCACTCACACAGGATGGAGGACGGACGGATCTCTCTACCGACTCTCAACAACAACGTCGAGGACTGGTTAGATCATGTGGAAGCAATCCTCATCGGCTCACAAGCTACTGACGAGCAAAAGTACGGTGCCCTGCTCTCCTCCTTGCCCACGGACTACTTCCAACCCTCCAGAGAACAAGAAATTTGTCACCCTGTGGGACGCCTTAAAAACGCATTACCAACGGACCAGCCCCAGTCTCCTGCAGCACCTATCTTCTATCTCCCTTGGAAACTCAACTCCGGGATTTCTCTGGGAGGAGATGTGCGGTTGAACTCCCGGCACACAAATATGCATCACTCTGTCCACAGAAGACTCGACGACACCTGAACTGTACGCAACCGCAGCAGATAGTGTAGGTTATGTATCTATGCTACTGTGCCGAGTAGCAACCTTGTAAATAAGCTACTGTGCCGAGTAGCATTTATATATGTAATTACGTGGCAACACTGCACGTGTTATGTGGCAACATTGCCCCGAGGCTGCCATATGGCAAGGCAGTCTCAGTCTGACTCCGTGCCTCATGCAAGGCACACGCTAGTCACCACTTGTATTTCTCCTATCCGTTAATAAATGGACTTCAGTGTTACCCGGTGTTTCCCTACCCATCACTGCTTTGCTTTCTTCAGGGAACACTTGGAACCTTCATGGCGCAGTGAGTAGGATCTGTGGACTTACAAGCGTGTGAACAATGCCGACGGTTACATCTGCCGGCGATGTGCACGTCGACTAGTGTATTGTGTTGCGTTGTGTTTCGCCGCGACGTGCAGTGTTGCGCCGTCACAGTGCTTTTTAGTGACGGTGGCAGTGTTAGTGTCAGTGTATTAGTGTGTCTAGAGCTGAGAGTTGAGCATTGGCCTCTTTTTTGTGGTACCCACGGAGCACGCAGGCGTACACCCTTCTCGTGTGACATCCGGGGAGACACTGACGGTCTTGCCTCCGCGAGCCACCACGCTCCGCTCTCTGAGACACACACACACACACACGCACGCACGCACTCACGGACAGAACAGTGGACTCTATGCGTTATTTCTGCGCTGTTTATGTCATATATATGTGGTTCGAGCTGATGAGGCGCCACTTTATATACTAAACAGCGCAGTTCAAGCATACTAAGATGGGCCGTAAGAAGGGACGTCAAGATGGGAGACACGACTACCCACCACCTTCTCCTCTACCGGGCACAGATGGAGCTTCGCCCACCGCCCCTCACCCTTCACCTACAGCGACGGACATTGCCACAATTCTGAGGTGGATGGACTACAGAGACGAGCGACGCAGAGAAATGGAACTTCAGAGGGAGGAGACACGAAGAGAGGAGGAAAAGGCGCGCTTTGATGTAATATTGGCGACCCTGGCGTTTACCCACCCTCCCTCACTCGCTCACCAAGACACCAGTACCCTCCCTCCTCCACCATACCAGTGTCCTCCAGGTACTCTTGCTACTCCAACAGCTCCCAAGGCATCTGTTCAACCCCCACCCGCCCTCTCACCAGACGTCACGTTTCAGCTTTTTCGTGAGTGGAGGCGGCGTTGGACAGATTACTCCACGATGGTGGACCTTGACAGCATGCCTCCAAACAAACAGCTCATCCAACTGCTGATGTGTTTGTCGCTGGAGACCCAGAGAGTTTTGGAGCACACGTTGCAAGTGCCTCCCGATTCTACCTCTTCAGTGACGGATGTGCTCGACCTTTTGCAGGAGCACGTTAAGGGTCGGAATAACGAGGCTTTGCATCGCCGCGCCTTCACCAGCTGCAAGCAGGCGGAGAATGAATCCTTTGACGACTCTTTTGTGCGTTTGAAGAGTTTGTCGGAGGAGATCGACGTCTGCAAGGCGCACAGCCAGGAATGTGAGGAAGCCTGGATCAAGCACGGGATCTTGACAGGTGTCAGGCACGAAGAGTTGGCTGCAGCATACCAAGTGGATCCTCGGCTGGTACCGGTGCATAGAGTTCAACATGATCTGGCCATGTTTGTCCATCTCGTTGTTGGTGAGTTTGACCTTCTCAAAAGACACGATCTGCTTCTTGAGTTGGTCGCCGGAGTAAGGACAGTCGGGGTGGGCGTAGAGGCGGTAGGGTGGTGGTGGGTCAGCCTTACCTGCCACCAGCCATGACGACCGATGGTACGCGTACCTGTAGCGTTTGTTATCAACGGGAACAATGTTGAGGAGCACCGCGTATCTATGCTCAGACTTAAGTCCCATGAAGGACGCCCTGACTGTGGGGAACATACGCCTTCCAGTTTTAGTGATGATCATTTCTGTACCGAGCTCAAAAAACTTCTCCCAGAGCTCTTTCGTCTCCAAGTGGCAGTCGTTGCTCTCCAGCTCAGGACAATTACCCTTGGTCTTCATCTCCAACTTGGAGGCTTTGTCCGTCTTGTGGTTGGAGTGAGAGTCGGAGGAGGTCGATTCAGGAGACTTAGAACCAGGGTGGTCGAGTGCGTCTTTGGTACTGTCGAGATCACAGTCACCCTTGTCAGAGACCACGTCGATGTCGATATCTTCAGCTTCGATGTCGGCTCCATCATCCACCTCATCCTCAGACTTGATGCTCGTCTCCGTGAGTTTCTCTAGAGGGGGAAGGCCGGGGGAGGTGGCGTGTCACAGCCCAGATGCCGCCGCTGCTGCCGCCGCCGCCGCCGACCCTCGGGACATGATAGCCGCAATAGAGAAGTCGGTGGCGTGCGGCTTACACCCAGACATGGCTTCTTCGAGACCTCCCTCAAGCATCACTGACGCAGGAAGCACGCCCAAACACGCCCACAAGGTCCTCGCGTGCCCGCTGACGCCCACAGATGGGCCCCGTGCAGGTGGTGTCCGGGGTGCTGCAGGGCAGATGGTAGCTGCTCTTGCTTCGGTCGTCAGCCTCTCCCAGCTGACCCTCGCATATGAGGGGCTGATGGCTTTGGTGTCAGCTCTCTTCTCCCGTCAAGCGGCAGGCCGTAGACTTTTTTTTTCCGCACGAGATGTAGATTGTTTATGCGAGGGCAAATTTCCTGTATTGCACCTGCGCAGTCTAGCGTATCCAGTCAAAAATGTAAGTTATTCATCTGCTTCTGGCGCATTGGTTTGTGAGAACTTGGGCTCCTTCGCTACACTGAGGGGTACAATGTTAAGTCACAACTACTAGATTGGTACATCACTGGCACCTCATATTCCACTAATTAGCTGCCAACAACTCAGGTTGAAGTGTCCACCCGCTGTACAGAGTGATGACCAACTCAAGAAGCAGATCGTGTCTTTTGAGAAGGTCAAACTCACCAACAACGAGATGGACAAACATGGCCAGATCATGTTGAACTCTATGCACCGGTACCAGCCGAGGATCCACTTGGTATGCCTAAAGGAAGGCTTCTCTAGACCCATCAATGACTTGGATCAGGAGGACCATCGTACCTACATCTTCCCCCAGACCATCTTTACCGCCATCACCGCTTACCAGAACCAACTCATCACCAAACTCAAGATCGACAGTAATCCCTTCGCTAAAGGCTTCAGAGACTCATCAAGGCTCACAGACTTCGAGAGGGACACGCTGGAGTCCATGTTGGTGGACCCGCGATACCTGGGGACGCCGCTAAGAGGGTACATGGAGCTTTACGCCGAGAACAGCAACCTCTTGGAGAAGGCTCGAGCCCAGCTTATGTGGGACCGCCTCGCAGCCATCACCGCCCCGCCCGGAGCCTCAGGGACTGCCCCGCAAGTAGCAGCCACTGCCGCAGTCGCAGCAGCAGGGCTCTTGCCACATTCTATGCCGCAGTTATACACCCTCAACCCCTCTCGAGGCAGCCCGTCCCCACTAACGCTACCTGCACACTTGTGGACTCAGTGGACAGCACTACATGGCCTAGGCCACCCTAACCCGGCACTCTCACACCACGCCTCCGAAGAGACTGGTGCCCTTGTCCGCATCCAGGACCCGACGACGACATGTTGGGACAAGGTGGGCATAGTGATGGGCGTCAGCCGGTCGCGGGACTAAAAGGTCTGGATGCCGAGCGGCCGTGTCTGGTGGAGGAACCGCCGCTTCCTCTGGCCAGTCCCACCCCCTGCTGCTGGCCCCCTGACCGAGGACAAGTCCCCTACACCTCACGAGGATCCGCCCCACAGTGCACCTCGACGCTCCGAGCGACTTAGGACTAAGAAGTCCGCTCAAGACAAAGACTATGAGCGTGAGGGGGGGAGGGAGATGTAAGTTATGTATCTATGCTATTGTGCCGAGTAGCAACCTTGTAAATAAGCTACTGTGCCAAGTAGCATTTATATATGTAATTACGTGGCAACACTGCACGTGTTATGTGGCAACATTGCCCCGAGGCCGAGCAATACATCATAAGACATCAGGGACCTGTTGCAAACCTTGAGCAGCAGTATGAACATCATTGAACAGTTCTGTTCCTCCATGCCTGCTGCTGGGCCTGTTCCTAACCCACGCATCGAGCCCTACAATCCCCGACTCGTCCTTCTTGCCCCGGAAACCACCGCCAGCCCCCAGCACAAAGAATATGCCCTCTGCTGGTATCACCAGCGTTTCGGCCCCAATGCTCAACGCTGTGAGCCCCACTGCACCTACTCGGGAAACGGCAACAACGGAGGTTGGTAGACGCCTCAGCCCCCGTCCCTTCAGGCGTCTCACTACTACACTTCACCGACCGCACCTCCGGCACGAAATTCCTCATCGACACAGGTTCATCGGTCAGTATCATCTTTCCCTCACGACAAGACACGTCAAGGCAACCCTCTTATGACCTGTTCACCACCAACGTTACCCCCATCGCCTCCTACGGCACACACATCCTCGCCTTAGACCTCTGTCTCCCCAAGACTCTGTGCTGGTCATTCGTAGTTGCAGACATGTCTCAACCCATCCTTGGCTTCGACTTCCTCACCTTCCACAAGCTCGGGGTCGACCCAAGCCACCTTCGCCTCATCCATGAGCCTACAGCACACAAGATCCAGGGTTCACGTGCCAAAGACACCGACACTATCACCTGCCTTTCGCCGTCCAACGAGTTCTTTCCCCTGCTCGAAGAGTTCAAGGAACTTTTCTCACCCCGAGTCTCTCCACCCCCACCACCTACGTCGGGAATTTTCCACCACATCGAGCCCAAAGGACCTCCAGTCTTCTCACGCCCCCGCCGCCTGCGCCCTGAACTCCTGAACGCAGCTAAGGCGGAATTCAACAGACTACTGCAAGACGGCATCATTCGTCCTTCTAAGAGTCCCTGGGCATCGCCTCTTCACATGGTTCTTAAGCCATCATCCGGCGACTGGAGGGTGTGTGGCGACTACAGATCCCTGAACCTCATCACCAAACCTGACAGGTACTCTATTCCGCATGTCCAGGACTTCCACTGCAAACTTCATGGTAAGACAACCTTCTCGAAGATCGACTTGGAGTGTGCCTTCCACCAGATCCCAGTAGCACCTGCAGATACCCAGAAGACAGCCATCACCACTCCGGTCGGACTCTTCGAGTATACTTTCATGAGTTTTGGCCTACACAATGCAGCACAGACTTTCCAGAGGTACATGGACCATAAGCTCCGCGACCTTGATTTTGTCACCGTCTACATAGACGACATCCTTGTCCCATCTTCGACGCCTGCTGAGCATCATCACCACCTACAACTCCTCCTCCAACACCTGCAGAACAACAACATGAAAGTTCACCCTGCTAAGTGCGTCTTCGGAGCCTCCTCCATCGACTTCCTCGGTCACAGAGTCTCGCCTAGTGGCATCCAACCCCTACCACAGAAGATAATTACCATTAAGGAGTTCCCCAAACCTGAAACGGCGAAGAAACTCCGAGAATTCCTCGGTTTAGTCAACTACTACCACCGCTTCATTGCCAATGCTGCCACCGTCCTAGTTACCCGCTATGACCTTCTCAAGGGACTCCCAAAGAAGTCTCACAAGCCTCTCGTGTGGACTCAAGAGGCTGTTACGGCATTCACCGCTATCAAACAGCACATTACACGCCTTACCCTCCTAACCCACCCCGCACCTAACGCCCAGACCACTCTCACAACAGACGCTTCTTCTACTGCAGTGGGCGCCGTCTTACAGCAGGGGATCAACGGAGTTCTCATACCTGTTGCATTCTTCTCACAACGCCTTTACTTCAGCCTCCCAGTCACATACACCTCGTGTCCTGCGCCACTAGGCGTATATCTCGGAGTTCTCCAGCGACGTCCAACACATTAAAGGCAGCCACAACGAGATCGCCGACGCCCTCTCTCGTTGTATATCCAACATTCTCCCCTCATCCCCACCCATCGATTACAGGCAACTCGCCGCGGCTCAAGAAAATGACGAAGATCTGGCAGCATACAAGACATCTCCCTCAGGCCTCACACTCCAAGAACTCCCAATCCCTGGCACAAACATCAAATTATGGTGTGACGTATCCTGTGGGCAGCCTAGACCGTTCGTGCCTCACGTCCACCGCCGCGCTGTTTTCGACCGCATCCATGGTCTCAGCCACCCAGGTGTGCAGGCCTCCCAGCGTCTCCTCACACAACGCGTCGTCTGGCCCGGCATCAAGTCTGATACTAAGAAATGGGCTGCCCAGTGCCTGGCCAGTCAGTCCTCCAAAATACATCGTCACACACGGGCGCCTTTAGAAACCTTCCCTATACCCAACGGACATTTTCAAGTAGTGCACCTCGACATAGTGGGACCTCTTCCATCATCCTGCGGTAGCACCTACATCTTCACCTGCATCGACCGTTTCACCAGGTGGACAGAAACCATCCCCATGCCCAATGCTACAGCAGAGTCTGCCGTCCGCGCCTTCATGTCCGGTTGGGTTTCCCGCTTCGGCCCCCCCGCTACCGTCATCACCGACCGAAGAGCCCAGTTTGATTCACAACTCTGGCACAGCCTCCTACAGTTCCTCGGCACGACTAGGCAACGCACCACTGCATACCACCCTCAATCCAACGGCATGGTAGAGCGGTTTCACCGGCAGCTGAAGGACGCACTCTAGGCACAGCACGACCCTTACAGCTGGACGGATGCGCTACCCTTAGTGCTCCTCGGCATCCGTGCTTCACACAAGGAGGACATGGACTGTAGCCCAGCAGATCTCACCCTAGGCGAGCCCCTTCGCCTACCCGGGGATTTCTCACTCCCTCCTGACCTCCACCAAACCACTCCTGCCGTTCGTCACGACTTACTCCAAAAGCTACGACAAGCAGTTTCTGCATTCAGAGCTACTGCTCCACGCCAGCCTCCTCGGCGCCCTGAACACATCCCTCCTGCACTACTCACAGCCGAGTATGTTTTCGTCAGGCTTGATGCTCACTGCAACCCACTACAACGGCCCTACGATGGACCCTTTCAGGTTGTTACCCGTTCAGCGAAGTTCCTGACGATTATCCGGAATGGCAGACACGACACTGTCAGCACAGACCGAGTCAAGCCGGCCACCTTACCCGTTAAACTCCCGACCCAGCAGCACCACCAACAAACTACGCCTGCACCAGTCTACCCACAGTTGCCACCGGCAGCAACACCCCGCCCACCACATTTCTGGGCACCCTCTTTTCACCCTCAGGTACCTCCTGTCCTGGACCCTGCTGTCGTAGTAGAACCTGCTCCTGTCATTGACCCTCCTCCTGACGTCGCCCCTGATCCAGTCAACCCAGCCAGTGCCCCTGAGGATGCTGCCCCAGCCGCGATAGAAGCACAACAACCATTGCCTGTACAACCTTCTCTAATCCACAACCCTCCTTCTCCCCCTGATTCTCCCACAGGTTCTGTTTCACTGGACGGAGTCGTCACCCATAGTGGTCAAGTCGTCCACACCCCTGCCCGTTATGTCTCACATTGTGACGGGCCGAGTTCTTCTCATTTTATAATTTGCCATCCAGATATTCTTTTCTGTTATTATTCTTCAATTCTTTATTTATAAATATACTTTCTATTCTTATACAAGTAATTCTCTTCTCAGTTATGTATGTTCTCTATATTAAACTTTCATGGTGTACTTATTTAATAATTTCTATGCTGTGTCGTTAGTTCCACAATGTACATACATGTCTTATCATTCTTTTCTTGTACTTTCCAAGTCTTTCATTTCTTTCATATATATTATATTTACTCAGTTTCAATGTCCTTACCTTTCTGAAGTATTTACTCTGTTTTACTTATATTCTTATACATGGGTTAGTCTGGGGAACCATGTTATTCTTAGTACAACACTTTTTATACTTACAAGGGTAACTGCCACCACCCAGACTTTTCATTATATAACATAACTCATGGAAAGTTTTTGGGTAGTGTAGTAGATGTATAGGCACGTGAGTAAGTGTATTATTTTCTGGGAACCAATGTTTAGAAGGAGTAGAGTGGTGATACTCGTAGATTACTAATTCAATATTTATTAACACAGTGAGTGAATAATATGCATCATAGATTCACCCAGACAAAACAGAACCGCAATTAACTTATTAAGTCATCAAACACTTCAAGAACTTATTACCTCATTAAACACCTCCAAATACTTATTACTTCATGAGACAATTGTGGTATTATTACCTTGACAAACGAGATTCCGTAACTATTATTCACAAGATATCACTGGACCCTCAGGTCTTACTTTAACAAGTAACAAATTACCTCTTCAATTCTTGGTTAGAACATTTTACTCTCGGGTTATTCTTTCGTGGTCACTACCGACGAATACATAACACACTGGACATTGGACAACTATTGTAACATACAATACCTCCTGGGATGACTGTATTTCTGCTAGTCATCCCCAAGCATGGATATTAATACAGCTCCATACATATAACCAAGAACAGTAGATAGACCATGATCATACGACGAAGTCAGTGGGCCAATGTTGTTTACAGGCTCGCTCGCTAGCTCGGAGCGCCTGGCCCGGGAAAGGTTGACTCTTGGCGGTGGGCCGTGGCATCTGCCAAGGAATCTCGCCCTGGGATTCTAATCTCGCCACCTTAAAGACATCCTTCGAGAGACATCGTGCCCATAGGCGGCTCCCGAACTTCAGGAGTGTTGCTAACCCCCACAACAGCGTCTGGAGACGTGGAGGAGAAATCACAGAGGGAGTGAAAATTTAACTTCACTATACAAAACATACGTCTGGCACCGGTCCAGACGATAGCTAGATCTCTACTTTACTCAACTCAATTGGCACAGAAGTTACCATGTTAAAACATGAACACTGATATTCACAAAATTGACTAAGTTAAACTGAATTAATATGGCGGCGTGGAACACACTTGAACATACCTGGAGACGTGGAGGAGAAATCACAGAGGGAGTGATTTTTCCTCGCGCGCCGTCATATATATGGGCCTGAGGGCATATTCCTACTAGAAAGACTAATTTTACTAACAATAGGCCCTCTATTCAAAGTAGTCACTGGACACCTAGCTGTGACCGTCAGTGTCACAGATGAGGCTAATTTTCTACATCTATATTTATGATTTAATCAGAGATTGAGTTTGTCAGTAAAGAGCTGAAATGGAGTTATATATGCGTTTGCAACTCTATTGGCCTGACCGCAAACCACATCCCAGGTCAAATGGCCGTTAAGTCTCGGAGAATTTTGAGTTTGACAGGAACTGTTCAGGAGATTAATGACTTTCTTAAATAAACAACTGACACTAACTAAACTATAAACATCAAACTCTCTGATGTCGGGGCGACAAAATAATATAACTTCAGTAGCGATCAGAAACTCATGGATATCCCCACGGACGACATAAAATACGCCACTCTAACTGGCAAACTCGACACTCACTTACTTGACACGTCTTTCTAGCAATAAGGACAGTTGAAGCGCTCAACACCACTCACAATGGATCTTGAATGTTCCAACTGTAAACAGACATATCTAAGTAGACTCAAAACAAGGGGGTTCTCTCTCACATTCAAATTCATTTTATAGAGAGGTTGGTTTCAATAAGTCAGATAAAATGGGATAACGGAGGACTGAGGTGTCTTGAAGTGATGAGAAAACGGACTCCTCAGATGGAGGACTCAAAATAAAAGCAGAGTTACATGTTTTGTGGGCTATTGAGCTTAATATGAATCATTTGATTTTGGCGTTAACTGACGTGTATGACCGTGGTCGTTACAACATGTGAGATACAACCCTGCCGACAACAAGTCTCCTGCAGCGCCCGGAGGGGAGGGGGAGCATTGTAGTGGATCTCTCCCCTACGACTGCATAGCCGCATTCCAATGCGACAGTATCCTAGCAACCAGCGAGCTGCTCACGGGGGAGGGGTCGCCACCTGCGACGTTTACCCTAGCAACGGAGTCCAGCAACCGGCGAGTTCCCACGGGTTTACTTCCGGCTGCTGTGTATATAAGCTCTCAGCGTCTCCATTGAGAGGCATTCTACCGTACGTTCCTGAACACCAGGGCCGGATTCAGGAGTGGGCAAAGTGGGCAGCTGCCAAGGGGCCTCCACAATCTGGGGGTCTCCACATATTACATCTGACCTTGGACTTAAAGAAGCCTATACATGCATTCTTGGACAGAACCATTATTTGAGTAGAGGTTTATCTGATTAATAATGCAAAGAATCATCTCTCTGTAATAACTAATAATATATTCTTTTCTGTGAAGTCTATTGAAAATTTTTGACATGTGCGGTAGTAGCTATCTCAGGGCTGGTCGACTTGAAACCACATGAATGACTCCAGTCATGTCTCACTTTTGTGTGTGTGTGTTGGAAATTTGTACACTATCAATAAATATACAGTCTATTAAAAATTTCTCAATGTTCTAATTTCCTCGATATAACTGCATATGGCTTCAAATTTCTCCAAAGAAGTGTTCAAATTTCAAAATTTTCCCGGGGGGCTTACAGCGCCCCCTGGAACTCCCAGATGTTTAGGCTCGCTTCACTCGCCACCCCACCCTCTTGGGTAGTTATAATGAGGGGGGGCCTCCACAAACAGGCTGCCCATGGGTCTCCACAGGTCTAAATCCAGCACTGCTGAACACGCAACACCTCCTCCGAGCAAGCTCCTCGCTGTCCAGCTCTCATTCAACCTGGAGGACAGCAACACGCAACATCTCCTCTAACGAAGCTCCTGCACAGATGCCTTCTAAAACACGCTACTCACTGAACGTGTCTTCTGAGCAGCTCCTCACCACACGGCATCTCCAGCACCAGACTGTCTTGTATATAAAATATTTTATATAAGAAAACCACCACCTAGAGTTTCCATCCATCCCATCCTGAGTGCTAGGCAACATAACATCACGTAACCCTACACCCCCACCCACAATTTCTTGGACCCCCCCTTTGATATTCCTGGATCCGCCCCTGCCGTCTGTCTGTCTATATCTATCTATCTATATCTAATTTGATACCGTTTGACCTATAAGAAATAGTGAACATAAGCAGAGATAAGTAGTGGATGGAATAAGATATAAGAAAGAATATATATACAGGAGAACAAATATAATAAATGGAAGAAGAATAAATAAAAAATGAAACTAATAATAATGAAAATACAATCGGTATGCGTAAGGAGTCAGATAAATAATGTTAAAATAATTATCGATTGATGTAAACATATATTTTGAAAGCAGGTAAATTTAACTTGATTAATTAAACAAGTACATGAGGAAATAAATATATAAATCAATGATATATTTAAATGTACCATAATACTGAACTAGACTAATTAGTTTACCAAATAACAGCAAAATTATAATTTTTCATATATCAATTATTAGTATGACGATACAACGTGAACTTAGTATGAATAATTTATAGTAATTTTAGTATATATTAGGATATATTTAATCGTATATAGTTTTTAAAATAAATAAAATTTAATATATTAAAAAAAATAAATCCTTTACGCAGTGTAAAATGTTCGTGGTTAAGTATAACATCGGACCAGTCAATCATAACAGTGAGCCTCTAATTGTCCGGCGTGTTTAAGTGATTAATTTTTCTTTCATTATAGGCCCTTATTTTGGTCGTTAGTGGCTCGTCCCAAAATAATTACCCTAAGAAGCGAACTAGGTGCGCCAACCTCCCCAAGATAAAGGTAAGATGAGTTTATGGGGAGTAAGAGATGTGTGAAGGCTAATTTGGGTGAGGGAGAGACGTTGAGAGGGCAAGGTAAGCTGGCAGAGACAGAGAGTGTGGAGACTGAGAGGTAAGATAAGCTGGTGGAGACAGAGAGTGTGTGAGGAGACTCAGAGGTAGGGGTAAGCTGGTGAGAGACAGAGTATGAGAGACTGAGGGGTAAGGTAAGCTGAGAGACTGTGGGG